>NC_067477.1:45918633-46153181 GCF_947179515.1 Apodemus sylvaticus
GAATTTAAAGATTGTTTTATTTTGTGTGTTTGAGGGCTTTGCATGTGCACCATGAGTATGCAGGTGCCCATAGAGGTCAGAAGCCAGTATCGGATTCCTGGAGCCGGAGCTAAGGAGGCTGGTTTGGGTTACAGTGTAGGTGCTGGGAAAGGAGTCCTAGTCCTCTGCAAGAACAACAGGTTCTCTTAACCCCTGGAGCTATCTCTCCATCTCTCCAGGCTCTCCGATCCCCAACACCTTTATACCAGGGCAAGCCTGGGAAACAAACACACATCATTTGTGCATCCTACAAAAGCTCCCAGAACACCTCTCATCTACACGGTGACTGCAGCCTGTGGTGGACTTAACTGAGTTGAGTCTTGGTCCTTGCTCCAGAGATGATGGGTCAGTTAGATGATCTCTTTTGAGATCCAGGGCTTGCTGACTGAGAAAAGTGCCCATTTGCAAAATGCAATGCAAATGCAGAGCCTCAGAGAGGCCTCGGGGACCCTTGTCTAGGTGCCCAGCCTAGGACGCTGCTCTCCACACCTGTGCAGATTCCCCTCCTCCCAACAGTTCCTGAAAATCCCAGCAGCCGCTGGAACCTGTGCCCTCCCTGCCCCGCCCCCCAGGCTCAGGCTTTGGGCGTCCCTGGCATCCCTGTTGCTGGCATTCCCAGGCACTCTTAGGTTCCTTCTTTTCACTGCCATCTGGGTTGGAGCGTGGATTTTCATTTCACAAGGGAGTCCTGTGGAGAAAGTATAGTTGACTGAAAAAGGAAAATTTCTGGAAACCCAGAAATCTTGAGATCTGAAATCCATCAGATCAGGCTTCAAACCCTGGCTCTGCCACTTAGTAAGCGTGCGATCTGGAACACGTTACCCATTCTGGGCATAGTTTCTTCATCTACAAAACGGGCATCAGAAAAATGTCTACATGCTGTGGGAAAAGGTTCACCCACATTGTGTCACAGACGAGGTGAGTTTACCTTTTCTGCCCCGACCTCTGGGGTTTTGTCTGTAATAACCAGAGGATGTGGGTACACACTCTCAAGCATCCTTTCTGCTTGGGATCCAAAATGTCTCTTTGTAAATCCTAAGCATCTCTTACCCCCAGCAACTGGGAGACTGTAGCAGAGGAGGACAGGGGAGTTTAAAGTCATCCTGGGTTATATAACAAGAACCTCTCACCCACTCACACTCATTCACACAGACACACACATATAAAACATACATAACACAAACACAAATACACACAAGCACTCACACAGACACTATAAACACACACAAGCACTCACACACACAACACAATGACTCACACAGACACACTCATATATACACACAAACATATACACAAAGACAACACACACATAAACACTCTTACATACAAACATTCACAATACAAGCACTCAGACGCAAACATACAAACACACATAGGAGCACTCATACAGATACATACATATACACAAACTGACACTCACACAAAGACACACACACAGAGACTCACATGGACACCAGAGGACAATTTTTCCTTCCACCGTGTGGTTCCAAAGATGGAACTCAGGGCATCAGGCTTGGAGGCGGGCACCTTTATTCCCTGAACTTCCTTGAAGGACCCTGTCTGGATTTTCTCACTTCTCTGCTTCTCAGAAAAGGGTCCATGCCAAAACCCTGTCCTCTCTACCTTGCCTCAACAAACATCCAAAAAGATGAACCCTAAAAAAATGTCATTTCTTCAACCAACAAAGGCCCTCTGAACATGTCCACATGGGAGTGTCTGCCTCCAGTTTTACACCCGTGCATCCAGGCCTGAAACTGTGCACAGCCATTTTGTTGGGTGCGCTTGGCTGCTTTAGGGCAGAGGTCACCAGCATGTTTCCTTTCACCTCTTAGGTAAACATGTGTTACCAACAAAGTAAATGACAATTCCAACTGGAACTTTTAACATACACATATGCCTCTCTCCCTCCCTCTCTTTTTCTCTCTCTCTCTCCCCCTATCTATCTCAAACACACACACACACACAAACATACACACACACACATGAGCTTTCTCGCACATGCACAAATAGTTTCACATACATACACATTTACACAATCTCTCACATACACACACACTCTTACACACACACTCTCACACACACACAATCTCTTTCTGACACACACACATACACTCCACACTTGAGCACACACACTCCACACCTGAGTGCACCCGCGTGCGCGCGTGTGCACACACACACACACACACACACACACGTGCTCACACGTTCACTCGCCTGTTGGTTAAAATGACGTATTTGGCCTAAAGTCAAGTAAGGGCTTTTTGTTAGTCTGAAGTCATTTTCAGGAGTGGGGGAGGCCATTTCCACCTCTGACTTCCTCTCTGAAAGTCAATAAAAGTGTCAGTGATGGACCAAATCCAGACGATGCTGGCAGCCCTTACAGCATCATTCATCCGTAAAGCACAGCCACACCCTTTTCTCACACCAGGTGCCAACTGCAACCTTCAGAGGAAAACTTTTCTCATGAACTGGAGCTAGCAGGAAAATCCAGAAAGGCTGGGACTGGATCCAGAGCTCTGATTTGCTAGCTTTTCCAAAGATGAGTCACTCACTTATCCAGCATATATAAACATAAGGCAGTGGCTTTTTTTTCCTCCCTTAACTAGGAGACAATTCACATAACACAAATTCATCATTTTAAAGTTTACGAGTCAGTGTTTTGAATATGGCCGTCTGCAGGCCACAGCCACCACAGTCGTGTTCTTTAGCCCTTTTATCATCACGGAGGCCAGTACCCTCCTCTTGTCACCTCCCATCTCTCCCTGGTTCCTTCCTCCCTGGTCTCTGGCAACCAGTACTGCACTTTCTGTCATTATAGTATTGATGTTTGGAAAGTTGTGTGAAAATGCAACCATAAAATATGTGCTCTTTTATACCTGGCTTATTTTATTTAGCACAGTGTTTCAAAAGTTTGTTCACATTTGTGGTATCGGACAGCACCATCTTATTTCTTATTTCCAAAAACTATCACACTGCACACACACACACACACACACACACACCACATTTCATTTATCCGTCCATCAGCTGATGGACATTTGGGTGGTTTCTACTTCTTAGCGTTTGTGGAGTCTGCTGGGATGAACATGCACACGTGCATGAGTGTTTGAGTGGATATGGTTACTATCCTCTTAGACATTGTCTTAGTCACTGTTCTGTCGATGAGAAGAGACACCTTGACCCAGGCGGCTCTTATAAAAGAAAACGTCTAATCGGGGACTTCTTACAGTGTTAGACAGTTGCTGCGTGGTCATCAGGGGGAAAAGCAGACAAACAGGGCTGGGGCAGTAACTGAGAGCTTCACATCCTGATCTGTAAGAGCAGGCAGAGAAACAGAGACTGGGCCTGGCATGGGCTTTTGAAACTTCAAACCCCATCCTGAATGACACACCTCCTCTAACAAGGCCACACCTCCCAATCCCTTCCAGACAGTTCCACCAACTGGGCACCAAACATTTAAATATTTGAACCTACAGGGGCTCTTCACATCCAAACCAGCACCAGCATTCACCATGAGAAAACCTTCGAGCCACGTGGTATTTCTACAGTTCACTGAGAACCTGCCAGGCTGTGCTCATCTCTGCCCCTGCTGCTGTGTCAGGAGGCTACAGTAAGTGGGTCAGACAGGCCTGCTCACTGCCTGCTAGAGTCTGGAACTCAGCATGGGCCGCAGGGAGCATAAAACAGGCAGCTGCAGGCATAGGCATCAGTGTACGTGCAGAAGTGCCAGGACGGGGAAGCGGAGGCTGCATTGAGACAGCCCTGTAAGAGGGCCTATCTGAGGGCACGGTGATGTCCTTGTTTGCTTTCTGTTGCTGTGATAAAGATCATAAAGAAAAGGAACTCGGGGAAGAGAGAACGTATTTCATCTTACAGCTTGCAGTCTACTGGAAGGGAAGTCAGGGCAGGAACTCAAGGCAGAAGCAGGAACCCAGAGACAGGAACTGAAGCAGAGGTCACAGAGGAACACTGCTCGCTGATCTGCTCTGCGTGCTTTCTTATACCATCCAGGACCACTGCCCGGAGGTAATACTGCCTACATCAATCACTAATCAAGAACATGCCCCCCAGGCTTGTCTCCCAGCAATCTGACAGAAGCATATTCTCAGCTGAGATTTCCTCTTCACAGATGACTCTCAAACACAGACAGGATACATTCAAAGACACCCTGCAAACATCAGCCACAAGGCTAGATGCCTCAACAAATTAAACCACTCCCAATCAACCAAACTGGAGGAATTTTGATTTGGTGGTTTTTCAGAAAGACCCCATCATTTGAGGGCATAGAAACTCTACCCAGGGGCTCTGGGTAATCTTTGAAGTGATTTATGGAAATATTTAGAAATGGAAACACAAGTTAGAAGATGGGGCATGCACTTGGGAAGCAGAGGCAGGAGGATTTCTGAGCTCAAGGACAGCCTGGTCTACAGAGTGAGTTCCAGGACAGCCAGGGCTACATAGAGAAACCCTGTCTCGAAAAACAAAACAAAAACCAAAAAAACAGGGCATAAGGCATGAGAATGATCATTATATTTGTTTTATTTTGGGTGCTTGGGATTGAACCCAGGACCCTCGGAAGGCCAAGCGCATGTCGTGCTCTACCCCTGAGCCTCACACCACACGCAAAGGTATCACTGAGAGCCTCTCGTACTGACTTGCTCTCCGCTGCTCATTGTGAAGAATTCCAGGCCGCACACCTCTTTAAGGCCAAAGAGAACTGATTCCCTTCCTGGCCCCCACCTGCAGCCTGAGGCCTGTGCAACTGTAGTTCCTTACAGCTATTACCAGCCTTCATCCAGAACGCACCACCATCTTTTCCAGCAGCGACCAGTTGTTCCAGCTGACACGGGGTAGATAGAGGGATGCTCTGAAAATGTTAGCTACCGCCCAGTAACATGAAACTTTGACTTGACCTTAGAAATTTTGTTAAAATTGCCATTCTCTTTTTTGTCTTTTCAAGACAGGGTCTCACTATGTAGCTCTGGCTGTCGTGGAACTCACTATGTAGACCAGGCTGGCCTCAAACTTACAGAGATCCACCTGCCTCTGTCTCCCGAGTGCTAGATGAAAGGCATGAGCCATTATACTTGGTGGGGTGAGTTTACTTACTTTTAATTTTTTTTTTTACACTTAAAGTTTCTAATTTAAAGTTGGTCTTAAGAGGGGTCAACTACTGTGATACAATGACAAGAAAGGAACTAGGATATGGGCTCTTGCTCCTTTTCCCAAGCGTCACCTTTGGTGTGAGAAATTGCCAACATGCTGAGGGCCCATCACACAGATGATAGCAAGTGTTGAAGAGGATCTTTGATCGATTGCTCCTGACTGATATAAGATCACCGGGGTCACAGGTTAGAAGTTTCTCTGAGGTTACTGGGTGGCAGGTTAGGAGTTCCTCTGAGGTTTCTGGGAAGGTAGGACTCCTTTCTCACCACACTCAGCAATTCCTCCCAATCAGTTGTGGTCTGGAGCTTTTGGCCTCCTAGCCGAGCTGTAGTGTCATTGTCTGGTTCCTTTTCATGATCCCTGCATGCCTGTTTTCTCTCCGGGAGTCATCTTCCCTTCTGCTGTGCCTCACAGTAGAAGCATTTTAGAAACTCACAGGGACCTTTTGCTATTACCACCCAACATCCTTGCACTTTGGTTCAGCCAAGAGAGGCTTGGTTTGAGCTTTGGATGGGACATACAGGACAGCTGAGTCCTCCTACAACAGTTAGGGAAGAACTGCAAGAGTTGTCCTATGGCATTCGTATATCTAGCTATGACGTTCTAAGGCTTAAAATCAAACTCCACACTTTGTTTCTTGCCCAGCTCTGGTAGAAAGGCAGCCATCATGGTAACAGGGGGAGCACTGACTTCATCTTGTGAAGACCTTAGAGTCATCGATTCCGAGTCCCCCTCCTCCATCCCCTCAACACCCACAGCAGCTCCTTCATCTTCTGGACTCACAGTGCTCACAGTTGAAGTGACCCTGGGAATTGTCATAGGACCTCCTTTATCTTCTGTGTAGCCCTGCTGCCTGTGCCCTGGACAACTCACTGCCCCACCCTACCTGCCCTTGGGGGTTGGAGGTGAGGTGGGTGAATCAACCACACAGACTCTGGGAGCAGGGGAGAAACACTGCAGCAAACTCATCAGCACTGCTGCGAGCTCCTTTAATGCCCTCCATCCACGCCCCACTGGTCCCAAGAAAGCATCTCTTCTAAACAACAGTTCCCAATTGGCTGGTCCACCGCACATCACTCATTACACGATACCGCCATTCCAGCTGTGCGAGAAGGCATCCACACCATCTCTCCAAGATGCTGAGTGGACCTTTATAATTGCCTCTACTAATACAAATTGACACAGTTATGATATATACAGCTGCTGAAACCAGGCAAGACAGTGACCAAGCCAGCTCAGTCAGTCAAGAGGGTCTCCAGCGCAGGAGTGAGGAGTGAAAAGAAAGAGACAATTAGACAAAACCGCAGCATGGCCTCAGTCAATGCTGAGACTGAAGGTGGGCTTATTTTTTTTCCCAATCCACTTTTATACCATTTTAATTGGATGCAGGTATTAAGGGGGAGTAGTACAACGAGGACTCAAGCAAGACAATAAACACAAAGCCCCACCATCACTCCAGGGATGCTGTTTCTAAGGATGATCAGGATGTCTGAGCCTACTTCTTTGTCCTAGCCTAAAGTCATAATCACGACAGAAGCCTGCTTCTTTGTCCCACGCTAACGCCAGATTCCTGCCTGGCAGCCCATTTCCTTGTCCTTGGCCAATGTCAAGCACCTTGGCCAATGTCAGACTCCTGACAGGCAGCACAGCACCCCAGTAAGGCTCTCTACAAGATAGTCAGTTCATGGATGGACGACAACTGGATGCCCCCGAGGGTATTTTGAGGGTCCTTTATATGTAACATCTCCTGGAACTCTTAAAACATTCTCTAAAGCAGGAACAGAATGAACTCCACCACAGAGATGACAAAGCAGCGTCGGTCTTCAGTGCTGGCTCAGTGGATGACAAAGCCCCATTTCCTGCCTACCTGAGCCTTAACTCACCCCCAAAGTCAGAGTGGTCTTTTGGGCACTAATATTTGTCTGTGACTTCCAAGATATATGAAGACATGTTCTCACTCAGCCACTGTACAACCACCGCAGCATGACACCGGTTCAAAGATGTCCTCTAATCCATAAATCACATTCTAGTGTCACCATTTAAACAGTCCTGACATTCCAGCTGGGACCCCAGGCTGCATCCCACATCTAGCTGTGGCTGCCTCTGGTCCCTTTGAGTTCGAGCCGTATCCTCACGCCTTCCTCGTCTTTCACGACCTTGACTTTCTGCAGAGCAGAGTGGGGATGTGCCCCAGTTAGAGTTCATCTGATAGCTTCCTCGTGGTTTTTGTATTTTTGGCAGGGAAGCTGCAGAAGCCGTAGATGGCCTCGTGGCTGTGTCACGCTCTGAGGCTTGTGACATCTATTAGGCGCATTACTATTAGACGCTGGGGGACTTTCAACCAAGGACTTGGGGTTATATATTGAAAAGGGAAACTACAACTGCTGGGAATTCTGTCCCTCAACAAATCCTCTATGGTTATAGAGCGGTCCAGGCCGACAGAGGACAGTGTGTAAGGAAAGCCACTAGCACCCTGAGGGGCTGTGTGTAGCCTTCTCCCAGGAGAGGCCTGGAGTGGTTGGGAGGGATGCTTCAACCTCACACAGCATTCTCACACAGAGCAGAGAGCCGGGAGCTGGGTAAGAAAGGTTGAAGCTGACAGGGTGTGGCTCAAAGGGCAAGAGGAGAGAGAGAGCAGAGGCAGCCGTAGGGGCAGGAAGATGGGGAGTTCCAGGCCAGCCTACAACTCTGATGCAAAAAGAAAACTACACAAAAGCAACATTTTAACCGGAGCACAAAACTGAGCACTCACCATTCTTATTTTAAAGTTGTGATAGAGCTGCTGTGGTTAATCCCAGCACTCAGGAAACAGAAGCAGACCTCTGTGAGCCTGGGGCCAGCCTGGTCTAAAGAGGGACTTCCCAGACCAGGTCAGGGCTACATAGAGAAATACTGTCCCCAAAAAACTGATGATGATGATGTTGGTGATGATAATAAAAATAATGGAAGCCGGGCAGTGGTGGCACACGCCTGTAATCCCAGCACTTGGGAGGCAGAGGCAGGCGGATTTCTGAGTTCGAGGACAGCCTGGTCTACAGAGTGAGTTCCAGGACAGCCAGGGCTACACAAAGAAACACTGTCTCGCAAAAACCAAATCCAACAACAACAACGACAACAACAACAACAACATAATAATGATGATGATGATGATGATGGAAAGCAAAATGCAATTGAAAGAAATTAAAGAGAATCAAGTGAACAGATAGCCATTCATAGTCTACCCACACTGAGCACGGAACACTGTTAAAATGGCAGTTCTCTTTTCTGGCAACTCCTGACAGATTTAGCTCTCCCTCTCCCTGCCCACCCTCTGCCTCAAAAGCACAGTTATCGAGACTGCACTCCAGAGGCAGAGGCAGGTGGATCTATCTATATGCGTCCGAGGGCAGTCTGGTCTACAGACTGAGTTTCATGCCAACCAGGGCTACACAGAGTGACCCTGTCTCAAAAAAACAAAATCCAAAAAACAAAAACAACCCCCCCCAAAAAAAACAAAAAACAAGACAATAACCAAAAACCAACCAAACAAACAAAACAAAAACCTCAAAACCAACAAACAAAAAAGATGTTGTGGTAAAATACTAGGCGTGGTGGCGCATGCCTGAAACCCTGAAAGGGTTAACTCGGGAACTTTGGAAACGGTCAGTGGGCAAGTGTTCCCCTCCCAGAAGGGAGAGGCTAAGTTACCTTCCTATGGACCAGAGTCTGTTGACCACCTACTTCATTCATACTTCATTCATCACTGTTCTGCCAATCACATTGTGCCTAATGCGGCTGCCCCGAGGACTGTAAAAAGGCCTGTGAGGCCCAGTGTGCGCGGTTGTTCTGTCTCCACGTGCAGGGCGGCCCCAGCATGCTGGATATTAAATACAAATCTGCTTGGTTTTTGCATCAATTCCCGTCTCCGTGTGGTCCACTCAGGGGTCTCTCCCGTAAGTTAAGACCCCCTTGAGTCTTACAATCCCAGCACCCAGAATGAGCTGCAGGCTCAGCAAGAGGTCCAAGCCAGCTTGGGGCTCTCTCATAAGTAAACCAATACATAAAACTGCTTAAAAACAATATAGCCCGGCATTTATTATTTAATCATTCATAGGTGCACAATTCACGGTTATTAAATACATCCACCAGGTTTTGTAATCATTACATTTATGTACACCTAAAACCTTTTATTGTCGCCTAACAAAGATTTCACCCCCATCAGAGGACCCCCACATCTGCCTCCAGTGTCTGCTGACTCCTCCGCCTGTCGTTTCCTGTCCCTCTGAGCTGATAACTCGAAACGCCTTGCCTCAGTCACACGAGCAGGAGCAGAGAAGCAGTGCACGCGATGTTTCTTGTGCTCAGCCCGTCTGTCTCTACACATCCACTGTCCAGGACCCAATTCCAGGGACTGGTGGTGCCCATAATGGGAGGGTCTTCCCGCTTTAATTAATGTAATCAAGACAGTCCTGACAGGCTTGCTACACACAGGCCCACACAATCTGTGGCTCTGAGACTCTCTGCCCAGGTGACTCGAGATTGTGTCAAGTTGCTAATTAAACCTAGACATCAGGGCAGCTCGAACATCAGAGAACAGATGTCTGAGTCCTTGATGGGAATTCTCTCGGGTCTACCCATGGACATATAATTCCTGGTAGCTCTCCAGTTGTCTTGTGTGTGTGTATGTGTGTGTGTGTGTGTGTGTGTGTGTTGGGGATGTGTGAGGAGGGAACACTCCGCTTTGGGGTCTTATTTGTTTTGTTTTACTTTAACCTTGTACTTTATTTTTATGTGTATATCTGTGTGTGTGTGTGTATGTGTGTGCGTGTGTTTGAATGTAGGTCCCGTGTGGGGAGGTGTTGAGAGAAGGCATCAAATGCCCTGAGCTGCTGGGGGTGGGTGCTGGGAGCCAACTCAAGTTCTTTTCTTTTGTGTCTTGTGTATAGTCAGGCTGATCCACCCACAGGCAAGTTCCTTCTTATCCTTCATTAACGCCTTCCGCAGGACGATTCCTCTGCAGGGGCCTCTATTTCCCCTGGAGCCTTGCTGTCTCTCCGGATAGAGGATAGAATACGTCTCACAGGCCTCACAAGAGGGGAACCAAATGGCTGCTCCACCCTGACCTCAGCCCCAGGAAACGTTAGATGTTCCTAGTGCAACCTTCTCAATTTCCAGAAGAGTAAGACTCTAAGTGGTGAAATGTCCTGTGGAAAGACACGCTGTGTACACAGCAGTCTGAAATTCAAACCCCCAGTCCTCACACCAACGCTGTTCTTCCTGGGCCCTACACCCCTTATTTCCAAAACATGTCTCCCTTTGCCTCAATTATACAGACTTTGTTTGGGAAACACACTGGCTGCATTAAGACATTTTTTTCCCTCACTCTTTGAAAGTGTTTTAGAGTTTCTCGGCTCCTGTAAGCTGACAGTACTATTCCGTGATATTGGACAAGGGGGAAATATCAGCGGTGATGGGAGACATGTCACAAGCCCCACCGCTGAAACCATGTGGCTTATTTTAGAAAGTTTTCCATCAGTTGTTTCCTCAGAGAGAAGTGCCGCTTCCTGGACTCCCTGGATGATTTTTAAATTTGTTTAAGGGTTAGTATCCAGATGATTCCAGCACAGCCAGGCTTCGGGGGTGGGGTGGGGTGGATGCAGTATTAGCAGCCTGTGAAGGAGCCTGCTTCACAAATATTTACTCAGCTCCCGGTCAAAATAGCCTGGGACAGATCTGGAGTCTGCTGCAGCTGGCCTTCTGTTTTGATGTTAACATGAACACAGCTGCTTGCGTTTTTTGCTTGTTTTGTTTTTCCAGACTGGGTTTCTCTTTATAGCTGTGGCTATCCTAGAATTCACTTTGTAGACCAGGATAGTCTCGAACTCACAGAGATCTGTCTGCCTCTGCCTCCCTAGTGGTGGGACTAAAAGGGGTTGTGTGCCACTACTGCCCAGCTGCCTTTTTTTCTACCATATTTTGTCTTTTCCTAAGTTAGCTTCTTCCAAGACACAGCCGCTGCCCAGCCTACCTCCTCCCAAGTGCCTATGAGTCACCTCAGATGCACACATGGTTTGTAGGACTTCTTGTTATTTTCCCATGTATGTCAGGTGCACACAAATGGACCCTAGAAGCAGCCTGGAAGACCCTGGCAGAATACTATTATTATTATTATTATTTAAATTGATTGATTGATTGATGATGTACATATGTATGGGGGCACATGTGTGGCATGGTACATGTGTGGAGGTCAAAGGTCACCTTGCAAGAATTGGTTCTCTTCTTCTAACATGTGGGTCTGGGGATTAAATTTAGGTCTTCCAGTTTAGAGCAAGTTTAGTTTAGTTAGTGTATATGTGTGTTCACCATAGTGTATGTGTTTTTGTGTGTGTGTATCTGTACTCACTGGGGTATGTGTATGTGCATGTGTGTGTATGTGTGCACACACCATGGTGTGTGTGTCTGTGTGTTTACCATGGTGTGTGTGTGTGTTCACCATGGCTGCTGTGTGTGTCTATGTGTTATACTATGATTTGTGTATCTGTATGTCTATGTGTTCACTATGGTGTGTGTGTGTGAATGTATGTGTGTGTGTATGTGTGTGCATGTGCTCACTAAGGCTGCTGCTACTGGTGTGTGTGTATGTGTGTAAGTGTATATGTGTGTGAGAGTGTGTGTGTGTGCATATGTATGTGCATGTGCTCACCATGGCTGCTGCTGCTGCTGGTGTGTGTGTATGTGTGTGTGTGAATGTATGTGTATGTGAGAGTGTGTGTGTGAGAGTGTATGTGTATGCATATGTGTGTGCATGTGCTCACCACAGCTGCTGGTGTGTGTGAGTGTATGTGAGTGTGTGCATATGTGAGTGTGTGCATATGTGAGTGTGTGGTGTGTGTGTGTGTGTGTGTGAAGTCATCAGGCTCAGCCTCAAGCCCCTTTGCCCACTGAGCCATAAGGATCCACTTTCTGTCTGGGGACAAAGGACCTGGCGAGTTATGCTGGCTGTGCTGGAAGCTCCTTTGTTGCTATGTGGACTCCACAGAGCTGTCTGAGTCTCCTCACAGTGCATAACAGGCTTACCTCAGCAAGTGATCATGACCATGGAGGAAGTCACACAAGGATGACAGTCTCAGAATTTCACAGGCTGTCTTATTTAGGGTTTTCCTGCTGTGAACAGACACCATGACCAAGGCAACTTGTATAAAGAACAACACTTTTTTTTTTTTTTTTTTTTTTGGTTTTTCGAGACAGGGTTTCTCTGTGTAGCCCTGGCTGTCCTGGAACTCACTCTGTAGACGACCAGGCTGGCCTTGAACTCAGAAATCCACCTGCCTATGCCTCCCAAGTGCTGGGATTACAGGGGTGTGCCACCACTGAAAGAACAACTTTTGATTGGGGCTAGCTCACAGATTCAGAGGTTCAGTCTATTATCACCAACGTGGGAGCCTGGCAGCATCCAGGCAGGCATGGTGCAGGAGGAGCTGAGAGTTCTACATCTTCATCTGAAGGCTGCTAGGAGAAGACTGTCCTCCAGTCAGCTAGGGGAAGGGTCTCAAAGCCCACCCCCACAGGGACACACTTCCTCCAACAAGGCCACACCTACTCTAACAAGGCCACGCCCCAATAGTGATGCTCCCTGGGCCGAGCATATACAAACCAACCCAATCCACTCCTTGACCCCCATAGACTTGTCCAAACGCGAATCTATGGGGCCATACCCAGCCATTGCATAATGCAAAATACATCAAGTGCAGCTTCAAAAGTCCCGTAGATTGTCAGTCTGAATAATGTTAAAAATCCAAAGTTCAAAGTCTCTTCTGAGATTCATGCAATCTCTTAACTGTAATTCCCCTATAAAATCAAAATCAAAAAGCAGATCACATACCTTCAACATCACAGGATATGCGTTCCCATTCCAAAATGACAGAGTGAGGAAATCCTGGACAAAGGCAAGACTGAAAGCCAGCTGGACAAACTCCAAACTCTGCATCTCCAGGTCTGATGTCCAAGTCCTTCCTGCTTTGTTGACTGCAGCACAATTCTTCCTCTGTGGCTGGTTTCGCTCTCTGTCAGCAGCTTTCCTCAGCAGGTATCCCATGGCTCTGGCATCTCTAACATCTTGGGGCTCTCCAAGGCTCCTTCAACTTTATATTTTCTTGTAAAAATGCCTGGGATCCACACTTGATCTTCCAAAGGCTTTGGGTCTCTTCTCTAGCACTCAAGGCTCTGGTTGACTCCACTCTACTGCTGACACACAGGTCATCCCATGGTACTGCATCTTCAATTCACTGGAGTCTTCCACTGCAACCAGGCTTCACCAATAGCCTCTAATAGGCTCTCTTCATGGTGCCAAACCTCAGCATCTTTGTATGACTCCTTCATTCCTGGGTTGTCAACTGCTAATAAGCCTGCACCTTCACCAATGGCCTTCACTGGCCTCTCACAGTGCCAAGCCTCAGCTGTTCCCCATGCATGACCCCTTCATGCCTTCAAAACCAGTACCATCTGGTGATTCTTATATATTACAAAGTCCAGCTGCAGCATGAAGTACAATCTTGACTATCTCTGGAACATAGCTTCTTTGTGCTCTCAGAAAACACTTCCCAGAAGATTTCACCCCAGTGTTGCTGGTCTCTTCTTACTCACCACTAACTTCTTAGCTCCAGCTAGCCAGCATCATCAATTGTCCCAGCAGTCTCCTTCTACTCTCGATTCTAATGCCAGATCCACATGGCCGAAGCTTCTGAGTTGTGCTTTTACTGGAATTGGAATGTGTCCCCCTTGTTCTATTACATTATCACTAGTTTTCTGTTTTCCAGTGGTTCCCTTCACTGTCTAAGCTTGACTGTCCTGGAACTTGCTCTGTAGGTTGACCCTGAACTCAGAGATCTACGTGGCTCTGCCTCCTGGATGCTGGCATTAAAGGCAGGTATCACCACCCCTGGTCCTAAGCTTTTCTCTACTTGGAACATTCTCTGTACCAAGCTAGCCTAGAACTCATGGATCTGCTTGCCTCTGTCTCCTGGAGTTAAAGACGTGTACTACCATGCCTGGACCTAAGCTTTTCATGGTCACTATTCCTCAAGATCTGGATCAAAAGTCTGTGTCTTCCAGCCTCAAGATCTGGATCACAAGCATTCCATCTATTTCTGGATTGTAGTTTGGTCCAGATTAGAAGTCAAAACTATTCCCTTTCAACGGCAAATGCATAAGCAATAAGCTTAGCTGGGTGGGATCTTGCCCCAAGTCACCATTCCCTTAAATATGTCTCTTCCCTCTAACACAGGATTCAGCTCCATTTCACTTCCTGGTGTCCCTTTATTACTTGAACCATACATTTTGTATTGTTCTTTTTAAGCTTGCTACACTTCATCAAAACACTCTTTAAAACCACAGCACAGAGTTTAAATTGGATTGCTTTACAACCTTCTTTGTCAATGCAATTAATCTGAGTCTCTTCACCTTAGCTTCAGACAGACTCCTCAGACAAGGGCAAAATCTTTTTTTTTTTTTTTTTTTTTTTTTTTTTTTTTGGATTTGGTTTTTTTTTGAGACAGTGTTTCTCTGTGTAGCCCTGGCTGTCCTGGAACTCACTCTGTAGACCAGGCTGGCCTTGGACTCAGAAATCCACCTGCCTCTGCCTCCCAGAGTGCTGGGATTACAGGCGTGGGCCGCCACCACCCAGCTACAAATTCTTCTCCAAAATATCACACAAACAGTCTCTAGGTCACACATACTATCATTCTTCTCCTCTGGGCCGGGTCTGCACAGATCAAATCACCTCAGCATCGTTGTCTTCCATATTCCTAGGATGGTTTATTAAGCTCCCCTTAAAGCAGTCCATGGCTTTCCAAATCCAAAGTCTCAAAATCCACATTCTTCCAAACAAAAGCATGGCCAGGACTATCACAGCAATACCCCAGTCCCTGGTACCAACTTCTGTCTTAGTTAGGGTTTCACTGCTGTGAGTAGACCATGACCAAGTCAAGTCTTATAAAGGACATTTAATGAGGGCTGTCTTACAGGTTCAGAGGTTCAGTCCACTATCAGCAAGGTGGGAGCATGGCAGCATCCAGGCAGGCACAGTGCAGGAGGAGCTGAGAGTTCTACATCTTCATCTGAAGGCCTCCAGGAGAAGACTGTCTTCCAGTCAGCTAGGAGAAGAGTCTCAAGCCCACCCCCACAGTAACACACTTCCTCCAACAAGGCCACACCTACTCTAACAAGGCCACAACTCCAACAGTGCCACTTCCTGGGCCAAGCATATTCAAAGCACCACACGGGCCCAGAAAGGAGACTTTTGAGGGGCGAGTGCTATGAGGAGTGGGAACTGGGGAACCTGGTGGATGTGGCCTGGTACTCTACAACTCTGCACTGTAAGTCCTTATTCTGTACCTTGTCAAGAGATTTCTGTAAGTCCTTCTGTCCCTTTCCCAGCACTCTCAGATCTCCAGCTGGTATTTCTTTTGAGTGTAAGCACATACTGAGACTGTGCAGAATCCAGCATCCGAAAAAGCCCTGGTGAATCTTGCTAGCATCATGCTCACACGCTGTCACTTCTGAACTGAACTGGGAGATGGTGTGTTATGACTGGCTGTTGCAGAAAGGGGGAGGGGAAATTCTGAGGCTCATCATGACCTCCATCTTGGTCCATGCAATCATCTGCCCTCAGAGGAGTCTGTTGTATTGTGAGGAGACCCGAATAGTCTCATGGAGGAATCCATGTTGTAGTAAGCAAGCGCCCCCCTGCCCCCACAGTCAGAGATACTTGTGAAGTATGTGAGAACATCCTTTAGCCCCAGCCAATAGCCAATACTCCTGAGCCAGAACTGCTCAACGGAGCCACCCCCAAATGCCAGAATTGTGTGAGATGACAAATTCTTACTCTTTTGGAAACCTGTAAGTTTTCAGAGTCATTTGTTATATATTAATAGGTAAGTAGAGCCCTGGGCACCACAGCTAACTTTACTGATGTTATGCAGAAGTTGTAAAGTTTCTCAGGCCATTTCAGACATGGGTACAAAAAAAAAGAACACAGTATGCACCAATCTCATTGGCTCTTGATTCAGTGCCAAAGCAAGATCTCCCTGCAGCATGCTTGTGAGGTGACATCATGACTAGCAATCACTTTACCTTTCTTCCTTCCTTCCTTCCTTCCTTCCTTCCTTCCTTCCTTTCTTTCTTTAAGACGTACTTATTTTATGTATATATGAGTACAGTGTAGCTGTCTTTAGACACACCAGAAGAGAGCATCGGATCCCATTACAGATAGTTGTGAGACACCACGTGGTTGCTGGAATTTGAACTCAGGCCCTTTGGAAGAGCAGTCAATGCTCTTAACCGCTGAGCCATCCCTCCAGTCCCCACTTTCAATTTCTAATGTAAGATTTGACAAGTTTCTTTTTTTTCTGGAAAAGACTAAATAACACATATTTTAGTTGTTGAAGGCCACATGGTTTGTCTTATGAAATATAATGTGGCGAGGGGGTACCTGCAGACCGGTGCCAAAGTGTGCCTCTGAGTCATTACGCCATGTGACAAATCAGGTATAAGGAAGTTTATGGGGGGAAGGGACAGGAAGGAGGACCTGGAGAAGGAGTAGAGGCAGGTGGGTAGACATGAGGACGGGTAGACATGAGGACAGGCAGACAAATAGAAGCAGAGCCACAAAGGCAGAGAAGAGGATGGGACACAGAGAAGGAGAGAGAGGTGGGGGGAGAGGGAGAGGGAGAGGGGGAGAGAGAGAGAGAGAGAGAGAGAGAGAGAGAGAGAGAGAGAGAGAGAGAGAGAGGTGAGCAGTCATATCCCACACCTGGCACATCTGGCCTCGGTGACAGGTGATGATGTAAGCTGTTGCTCGGTCCCTGGAGGCCCCTAGTGGAATCTGTAAGCAAACCCGTTTGTCACAGTTCTTCAGGCTTGCTGGTGTCATGCAAAAGCAGATATAGATAACATCACACAGACGTGAGTGGGCGTGGCTGTACTCCAGTAAGGCTTTATTTATAAATCACAAAGCAGGCTGCATTCGGCCTGTGGAGTGGGTTATGCTTTGCCAATTTCAGCTCTATTGAAAAAATAAAACAAACCGAGAGAGGTGAGAACAACAAAGTATTGATAGCCATTGAAAAGCTGGGGGCGGGGCCCGCGGTGGTCTGTGGAGGAGCCTCTGTTATCTCCCTCCCATGCTTGACTTCTTCACACATGTGCTTTCTTTTCAAGCTGATGTTTAATCAGAACGAACCTCCCAGAAGCCGAGGAACGCGGCAGACCTCCGCAGTCTCGTTGTGGTCTTAGTATTTCCCAGGAGGCTCACGGACGCATTTCCTTTCGGAGTCTTACACCCTGGTAAACAGTTTTCCAAAAATGGAGATTCAAGTGCTGAGGGATGGAACTCACCGCCCTCAGGGAAGCAATGTTGTTTTCTTATTTCTCAGTGGGAAATCGGAATGTCCCGGGGTGGACGAGAAATTCACCAGAAGCTCTGTGAAGCACTGGGAACTCAGGAAGTTGGAATCTAGTCAGAACATCTGGGAGTTTAAAGAAAGAAATAAAGTTAAGCTATTCATCAGACTCCATAAATTCTCTCAAGAGCAGATACTGTAATTACACAGAGACCAGACAATGGGCTGTGTTGTCAGCCGAAAGGAATCACATGCATGTCAAGTGAAACTGCACAGAGTCCTTACCTAATTTTGGATCGTGGGTGGCAAATCTTTTATTTTAAGGAAATTGGTGTCCCTCACTCCCCACAAGGGTTTTCCCGGTGCCCATGGAAGCAGGTCTTCATTACCTGGCCCCCTGCAGGACCCGTGCATTTGTCCTCCGACAGCGACAGAGTCAGCTCCATGCCTCTCTGACTACTTGGCAGGATCTCACTCCTTAAAACATATGAACCCTCCCCATCACTCGTCCTCCAGCCTCAGCTAGGAAGCCTCAGAAGTTCTGAGGCTTTGTTTGTTTGTTTTGCACACTCTGACATTACCTGCTGCTACTATGTAACTGTGTATGGCCCTCTGTGACATAGGGTAATTCATGCTGGTGCAGGAACGACCACTCCAGTGGCTGGAGAGATGCTCAGTGGTTAAAAGGACCGGCTGTACTATCAGAGAACCTGGGCTCGATTCCCATCATCCACATGGCATCTTAGAACTATCTGTTAACTCCAGGTCCAGGAGACCTGATGCCCTCTTCTGGCCTCTAAGGACACCAGGCACAAATGCAGCACACAGACAGACATGCAGGCAAAACACCCATACACACAAAGTGAAATGAATGTAAAAACACAAGATTTTACTTCAATTTAAAAAAAAAAACTCAGCCAGGCGGTGGTGGTGCACGCCTGTAATCCCAGCATTCTGGGAGGCAGAGGCAGGTGGATTTCTGAGTTCGAGGCCAGCCTGGTCTACAGAGTGAGTTCCAGGACAGCCAGGGCTATACAGAGAAACCCTGTCTTGAAGAAAAACAAAATCCAAAATCCAAAAAAAAAAAAAACCCCAAAAAACCAAAAAAAACAAAAAAACCTTGGCTTTCATCCACGTCATGACACAGAACAGGTGAACGTTCCACGTGTGCACGAGGCGCCTGCTCAAGCGCCTTTCCTGTACGGCTCCACTTCTATGGATTCTTTGCCATTTTACTGCCTTTACATGTTATTTATTATTGTTATTAGTATGTGTGCATGTATGCAATGTGTATGCATGCATGTGTATGCCAAGGCACATGTATAAAGATCAGAGGACTTTGGGAGCATGGGTTCTATCCTGCCACTCTGAATTCTGGGGATGAAATGTAGTTCCTCGGGGTCCCACAGCAACTACCTTTACACACTGGTGAGCCTTCTCACCCTCCTGACCTCTGTCATTTCAACTGACAGATGAAGAAAGACAGCCTGAGGAAGACACACTCACTCTTTCTGTCTAAATTGCATCTGGGAGATTCACCCGGGGCTGTGATTTGATACGGTCCTCTATTCTCTTTAATTGCTGGAAACAGCCCATTACACGGACAGTCAGACTATTTATCCCTGCTATTCTCAATAGGCATTGTACAGTTTTCAGTTTGCAGTATTATCAATAAAAATGATTATGGACACATCTTTTGGTTCACCTCTGTGTACATTTCTATTGAATAGAATTGTTGGGTCTTAAGACGCCAGCATCAACAAACACTGCTAAATAGTTTTCCAAAATGATGGTCGGTAGGCAGCGGCATGCTTTTCTACCCCCAAGTACTTCATGAGACTGTCAACTGCTCCAAATGCTTGCCAACACTTAGTATCGTCTGTCCTTTAGCAATTCTGGTATGGGTGAAGTGCTATTCCTTGTGGTTTAATTTGCTTGCTCCTGATTACTGAAACTACTGAGCACTTTTCTATAGGCTCACTGGCCACTTTGTTATTCTCTATGGAGAATTTCCCGTCCAAATCACAACTTATGTTCTTTGGCGCTGGTTGTCTTTTTCTTACTGATTTGAAGAAAGTATCTGCACATATCTGTCTTATGTTATTTTGACACAGCTGTATTCTTACTTCCAGTAGTTTTTCCTTTTCCTTCACTTAAAAGTTTTTTTTGTTTTTTTCAAGACAGGGTTTCTCTGTGTAGCCCTGGCTGTCCTGGAACTCACTCTGTAGACCAGGCTGGCCTTGAACTCAGAAATCTGCTTGCCTCTGTCTCCAAAGTGCTGGGATTAAAGGCGTGCGCCACCACTGCCCACCTTTTCTTCAGTCTTTAATGGCTAGGAATTTTTGTGTAGTGGCTCTTCCAAGATCATAAAGATGTTTTGTGTTATCTTTTAGAGGTATTTTTTAAAGGAATTTCTTTCCTTTTTTTCTTAATTTCAAAATTTATTATATGTAAGTACACTGTAGCTGTCTTCAGACACCAGAAGAGGGAGACAGATCTCATTATAGATGGTTGTGAGCCACCATGTGGGTGCTGGGATGTGAACTCAGGACCTTCGGAAGAGTAGTCAGTGCTCTTAACCGCTGAGCCATTTCTTCAGCCCCATCTTTTAGAAGTATTATTCTTTTGCCTTTTACTCTTAGGTCTGTGATTTAGACATGGCTTTTGGAGTGACGGAGGGAGCATGTGACTACTCAGGAGAACAGTGTCCTGGGTTGGAAGAACCCTGTTTCTTCGCAGTGAGTGACACAGGACCTCAGCTTTAAGTCAGACTACCCATGTGTGGGCCTATCTAGGGACATCTTATTCGTCTATGTTTTCACTGACATCCCTTGTTTTCAATTGTGGTAGTTTAAAAACTGGTAATTTAGTTGGGTGTGGTGGCACATACTTAAGGTTAGCATTTATCCTAGGCTCTGCCCAACAGTTACCTAGCAACAGCCAGGTAAGAGCAGGCCTTGCTATAAAAGGACTGTTTACTTCTCTCCTGAGCTCTCTGATCCTCCCCCTGCTCTCTCCGGGTGTTCCTGGCCCTGCCTTTTCCCTCCTTTCTCTCCCTCTGTCCCTCTCTGTCCCCTCTCTTTCTCTGCCTCTCCTCCCTCCTCAACCAGAGAGAGGTGGAGGGTGCGAGGGGGGAGGGGCGAGAGGCAAACAGTCCTTTTATAGCAAGCCAGGACAGCCTGGCTGTTGCTAGGTAACTGTTGGGCGGAGCCTAGAAGAAATGCTAATAGTCCCAGGATTCCTGAGAGAGATTGGCGCCAAGAGGATTAAGAGTTAGGGGCCAGCCTGGGCTATATAGTAAAATTCCTGTGCTCCAGGGATGGTATCACACCCAGGAGTATATGGATAGACACAAATTAGACTCAGTGGGTTGTTTTTTAAAAAGGACCTGAAGATAGGGGAGTGGGGAGACAGGAAATGGACCTGGGAGAGTTAGTGGAGGAGTAGGGGTAGTTATGATCAAAATGCATTGTGTGAAATTCTCAAAGAATTAATAAAAATATCCCTTCAAAGGGGCCCCGTGGCTTTCCCTGCCATCTCACAATAATGCACAGGGCGGTGAAGCTCACCAGGCCTGGCGGCAGTGCCCATTGCTCCAGCACACTGTAATCTGGAAATACTGCATTGAAAGTCAAACTGATGAACTCTGGTGTGGTCTGTTTGACTATTACTCTGTGGTAAAGTAAATGAGTTGTAAAGACGAGGAGGAAGTAGGTGTGGCGCCTCTTGCTGAGGCAGGAGCATGACAGGGAGAAGGCCAGCCTGGGCTCAATACTAAAACTCAATCTACAAACAATAAGTCGTTAAGGAAGATCAAGATGTGAGTCAGAGCCCAAAGGGTTCCAGGCAAGGAAAGTTCCCGGTTGTTTGGTTTTGCTGTTGCTTCTTTTTCCATTTTGCTTTCTTGTGTTGTTATATTGGTTGTTTTGACAGAGTCTCCTGTAGTTCAGGCTGGCCTCAAACTTGGTATGTAGCCAAGGCTGGCCTTGAACTCTTAACCTCCTGCCTCTACCTTCCAAGTGCTGAGATTACAGGTGTGCACCACCACACCAGCCTCCAAACTATTCTGTATGGTATTGTGATGGTGGACATGTGTGTTGTAAATCTGTTAAAGCCCATATAACACCAATGTAGCCGGCAGACACGGCTCAGTGGGTTAAGGCACTTGCACACACACACACACACACACACACACACACACACACGCACACACACACGCACACGCACAAGCACATACACACATGCATGCAACACAATAAGTAAGTAAGTAAGTAAATAAATAAATAAAATAGATGAAGTCAACATAAACTATGGACATTGGTGATAGGTTGCTCATTTGAGGTTCACTGGTGGTAATTCATGCCCATACCTCTCTGGTAGAGATTGGGGGTAAGGGAGAAACTGTGTATGCTGAGCTATTTAAAAATGAAGTCTGTACCCTGTACCCAAGGCTCAGGGAACATTCTGGAAGAGGAGGGAAAAAGATATCCAGAGTCCAAGGACGGGGTTTTCTGTGAGTCTGTGCCTCTGGTAAATGCCTGAGGAGCTCCACCCATGAAGTCTCCCAACATGGCTGCCCAAACGTGATCTGAACAAGGATGACACCGATGGACACGCTATGGAAGTGGAGGAGCTCGCAAGGCTTCAGCCTAAACAGAGAACTACAGGCAACCAACGGAATGTTGAAAGTTGGAGAGACAGCCTTCCCCAGGGACAAGCACCCAATTGGCTATCCAATACCAGTCAGCCCTGAAAGCAGACACAGCACTAACAGTTTAGAGCTGAGCACCTTGTATTTATATATTTAAGAACATACACACACATGCACACACACACACACATACGCACACGCACACGCACACGCACACGTGCAGGCGCGTGTACACCACGTACACATCCACTACCACCACCACGAACAACAAATTAAGGAAGAAGAGACCACTGATTTGAAAGAGAACAAGAGGGTAAATGGGCAGGGTTGGGGGAGGGAATTGGAAGGGGAAATGATGTACTTATATTGAAATCTCAAGAAGCAAAAGTTATAATTATAAAAAATAAATAAAAATTAGGTTGCTTGCATATTTTTAATAACTAAAGTCAACAACAATAATTATAGTAATTAATAATTAATAATTAACGATAATAATAATAAAAATTTGTCACTTTGGATAGTTGTCTGGTCTCCAGGTCACTAAAACCATACATACTGTCACCTTAGAATTTTGCCCTAGAGGCCGGGCAGTGGTGGCGCACGCCTGTAATCCCAGCACTCTGGGAGGCAGAGGCAGGCAGATTTCTGAGTTCGAGGCCAGCCTGGTCTACAGAGTGAGTTCCAGGACAGCCAGGGCTACACAGAGAAACCCTGTCTCGAAAAAAACCAAATCCAAAAAAAAAAAGAAGATTTTTGCCCTAGAATTCCATCTATGACAGTCATGAAGCTGGCCCAGATGCCCAGATGTGGGCCTAACCTTGTGTTTCTATGAGTTTTAGTTTAGTATGGATGTACAAGACACAGCACATGCTCTGATAGCCATGCTCTCTATCCAAAGCCACTTCTTGTTTCGTTGTAACCCCCAATGTCACACACACAGACCTGGATAATGTCACAGTCCCTCAGACCCTGCCATCACCACCTGCCTCGTGTTTGAATATACAGTTCACATCTTTTGCTCTTATAACATTTCTATCTAGGTTTTATTTAATTTCTGCTACCAAACACCAGTGATCTGCTTTCTCGATTGAACTAATTTTCTTACAAAGCAGTGGCCAATAGGACCACGGTTCAGTCACTGAACTGGGATGGCCCACCTCCGAAGCTCTGATTGGCTGAATTTGAGGGCGCTCTTCAGCTGTTGATAATGCCCAATTATGAGCTTGCAAAATGCAGTCAGCTGCTTGGTAATGATCAGACTGCTCCTGATTTCTGGTTTACACAGGTCCTGATTATATTTGGATAGATGCCCGACATGTTTGTTTCAATAGCTTCCAGAGTCAGAATATTCCAAAATGAAGTGTCTTTTTATCCACCATCTGAAAACACCTGTTTCCACTACGAGTTCCGCATAACTCGTGTTTCTACAGACAAAGGAGAGCGCCGCGTGTGAATGTTCTCACGCCGAGGCCAGATGTTAGAGAGCCAGCTTGCACCTGGAGCAGAATATTCCATTGTCTGAACCTCACGGGAGGCCTGAGCGAGTTTGCCTTCCAGAGTTATCTGAGGCCTCGGGTCTGCTGCATGTTCCCACATCATGGAGAGGGGGCGGAGGAAGTTGTGGGGTTCCCTGGAGAACTTCCTTCTTCCTTCCCCCAGCCTCCCCCATCGCCAGCCTCTTCTCTCTGCTGGCAGAAGTTTGACAGGCTGAGCTTGCTAACAGAAGTGTTCCGTCCTGTCCCCCCACAGCCCCCTTACCTTCCCCCTTCCCCTGCCCCCGCCCGGGGCCAAGCCTGACCACCTGAGAGTAATCACTGAGACCCACATGGTTGTAGCAGAGAACTCTCTAGGGCTCCCCACTTCCCCACCCCCACAATCCGGGTTGCCAATCTAGTTCCTGTTTGACCTGCTCTGTTTCTCTCTCTTTCCTTTTCTGCTGCAGAATCACAGAGGAGCTTTAATCAGTAGCCAAAACCAAAAATTCTTAGACCGGAAATGAAAGTGTTGAAGGCCAACTGGCCTCCAAGGGTCCAAGGGAAAAAAGCCTTGGGCCATTTCTCCTCGTTTGCTGACCTTTGGGGTTGTTTCGGGCACACACACATCCGGGTCAGAATTCTTGTGTGAGTCCTAGGGTGTGAGGTTATTTTGTTTTGTTGTTTTGTTAGTTTTTATTTGTTTGTTTTCCAGAAACCAAGGGTGGTAGAGCATGGCTATTCTAGAATACCAGGAAGGTCAGACTGTAAGGGGATACTCCCACTGTCTGTACCTCACTTAGGACTGGGCCCCTATCAAAGCGAGCAAAGGGTCCTATTTGTCATAACGGATCAATATGCTTGAATAAAAGCAGCAGTTTACCAAGCTTGTGTGCCACCCGTTTTCAGTCTTTATAACAGTACAGAGTATAGATGTAACTACTAAACAAAGGCTTGCCTGTGTTCCACAGCCGCCATCCAGAAGCCCAGCCCAGGAAAGCATTTTGCTTATTGAATCTAATGTTGTCTTGTTGGTTGCACTACTTCTTCTTCTTCTTCTTCTTCTTCTTCTTCTTCTTCTTCTTCTTCTTCTTCTTCTTCTTCTTCTTCATCTTCTTCTTCTTCTTCTCCTCCTCCTCCTCCTCCTCCTCCCCCCCCTCCTCCTCCCCCTCTTCTTCTTCTTCTTCTTCTTCTTCTTCTATTTTTGGTTTTTCGAGACAGGGTTTCTTTGTAGACCAGGCTGGCCTCGAACTCAGAAATCCCCCTGTCTCTTCCTCTGCCTCCCAAGGGCTGGAATTAAAGACATGTGCCACTACTGCCTGGCCATTTATTTCTTTTTTTAAAAAATACTTACTGATTTTTACTTATGTATATGTCTTCATATTTTGTGTACTTGTATGTGTGTAGATGGCCAAGGAGGTCAGAAGAGGGTACTGGACGCTCTGGAGATATAAGCACTGTGTGGGTGCTGGGGAAGGCACTCAGGGCCACTGTAAGGGCAGCAGGCTCTCTTGACTACTGAGCCATCTCGAGTCTTGCTATGTAGCCTCAGCTGACCTGGACCTTGCGATCCTCCTGCCTCCTGCATGCTGAGATTTCAAGTATGTGCCTTCATGCCCAGGTGTGGTTTTCATTGGTCTGGAGATAATATAACTGTAAGAAAAAAATAGATCAGTCTGCACGCCTGTAATCCCAGAACTTGGGAGGCAGAGGCAGGCAGATTTCTGAGTTCGAGGTCAGCCTGGTCTACAGAGTAAGTTCCAGGGCAGACAGGGCTATACAGAGAAACCCTGTCTTGAAAAAAACAAAAACAAACAAACAAACAAACAAATAAATAAAATAGATCATCTCAGGAAGCAAGTGTTGCATTTTTCTTTTTTCTTTAAGTTTTTAAAAGATTTATTTATTTTATGTGGGTATACTGCCACTGTTTTCAGACATACCAGAAGAGAGCATTGGATCCCATTACAGATGGTTGTGATTCGCCATGTGGTTGCTGGGATTTGAACTCATGACCTCTGGAAGAGCAGTGCTCCCCAACCACTGAACCATCTTTCAGCTTTACATTTTTCATTTAAAATGGTAATCACCATGGTTGAAATGAACTCCTAGATGAACATTATGTGCAATTCTGGTCAGTAATTCTGGGAATTACTGCAATTCTGGGAATAACTTCTCTCCGAAGCCACTGTGAAAGTCAGCCATTAGATCTTAAGTCCTGTGCTTTCCTCTCACTCTGGGGGCGGGGGGGGGGGGGGGGGGGGGGGGAAGATTGGTTTTCCGGGGACAGAGTATGCTGACGATATAAAGATGCCCAGCAGGTGGCAGTGTTTCCCACAGCAGCAGCAGAGCCCATGGTGCTCTCTGCATAGCTACCTAGAGATGAGAAGACAAATTTATGGAATCAGACCATAGCACCTGCTTGCATTTTTTTGTGTGTGTGTGCTGGGGATTGAATCCACGGCCTTGTGGATACTAGGTAAGTGCCCTACCACTGAGATACACCCCTAATCCCCAGTTTTATAATTTTGTCCATTTAGATATAATTTTATTTTTAATTAATTAATTAATTAATTAATTAATTATTAGAGTCAGGGTCTTTCTACTTTAGCCATAGCTGTCCTGGAACTCACTATGTAAACTAGGCTGGCCTTGAGCTCACAACCATCTATCTGCCTAAAGGCATGAGCTACCAAGTCAGGACACGATTTAAAAAAAAAAATGGTTAAAAACTAATCAGTGTAGCCCTTTGTGAAAATGACAGGGTCGGGAGCAGATGCCTCCTTCCCTGCCTGCTGTATGCCCTCAGCTGCCTAAACTCCCATGTGACCTTCCCCACTGATCTGCTGATCCAGAAACACCTCCAGGAGAATTAGCTTAGTCCCACCCCAGTCACCTGCCCATCATCCACAGGCTAACTTCCTGCTCCACTTCTGTGCACACCCTGGGGCTGCTCCAACCTGGGCCTGTCCATCGTTATGGGTCTCCACGAAAGAACCAACCACACTTCTGGGGAAGACAGTCCTGGCAATGACTAACTCAAGGTAACGCTTGCTGTGAGAAAGACATTTCAGACCAAGAGAGGCTTCACCAGCCTGAGGTCCAAGAAAGCAGCTACTACAAACTTATCTACTGTGAAAAAGTGTGTCCCTTCCAAACACAGACATCAGAGAAGTACTTCTACCCTCTGTCAGCCTGCCTGGAGCTCAGGATGGGCAATATATACTCTTTTAATTTTGAAAGCAATCAGGTTTTAAAGAGCTTCCTACCGTAAATGCAAATATAATAACAAGGTATTGAAATTGTGCATAATACCATGGGAACAAGGAAGTGAGTCAGGAGGCTCTATAACCATTACATTAATATGCTGAGAAACTGTGTGGTAATTTTTCTAATGATACCCCACTCCCAAACAGCTTATGTGCACTCATACTAATTAATTGATGACTTGCATTTTGTTTGTTATCTTATAAGGTTCTATTGCTGTGAGCAGACACCATGACCGAGACGACTCTCATAGAGAAAAGCATTTAATTGGGGCTGGCTTACAGGTTCAGAGTTCAGTCCATCATCAGCATGGTAGGAAACATGGCAGCACACAGACAGGCATGGCGCTGGAGGAACTGAGAGTTCTACAGCAGGAAGAGAGCCACTCTGTCTGACTTGAGCTTCTGAAATAGCAAAGCCCACACTCCCCAGTGACACACTTTCTTCAACAAGACCACAGCTACTCCAACAAGGCCACTCCACCTAGTGTCACTCCCTAAGCACTCAAATATTTGAGCCTATGGGGGGGTGCCAATCATTCAAACCACCACATTTGCTGAGATAGGGTTTCTCTTATAGCTCAGGCTAGCCCTGAGCTATCACCTTTCCTTCCTACCCTCCCACACCTGCCCCATATTAATTTTAAATCAAAATGTTTGCTTTCTAATCAGGCACCCTCAAGCATCCCCTCTAAGTCACCGGTTGAAGGAGTTGGCATCAGGCTGAAGATGCTCCGAATGCTGGGGAAATGTTACTTTAGTAAACCTTGACTTGTTATCCGCTAGCTATACTCAAGACTGTATTGATGCACATCTTTTTGTATCAGACCGTGTTATCAATAGGCAGACAGAGCTAAATGTAGTTAACTTGCCCAAAGGCCCCACATTTATAAAGTTATCGGGAACCAACAGCTTGCTGTCTCTTCTTGGCCACACTGCAGTCTCTGCCCATGTGCTAGACTTGGGGCTAGACTAAGCGACTAGTTAGTGGGGCTCTCCAAAGGCCTCAAATTTTTGTCCTAAGTCTTCACTGAATCACAAGAACAGGGTCATGTGTTCTGTTCCCTGGACTTTTTTTTAGGGTTCTCAAATATCTTATGTGAGCAGTGGCTTACTTACAATGATGCCCCGTTCTGTATCCACTCACAATCAGGACTAGTGTTTGACAAGAGGACTTCCAGCAGACTAGCGGGGTGATCCTACTCACGAGTGGGGGTGTGGTCAAGCACGGGATGCATGCTCGTCACAGCTAAACCCAGGTTTGGACTGAACTTCCTTGTTTGCTCCCAGCGCGCAGAACTCAGCCTTTTGCTTTGTATTGCCAATGGCTCCTGGCTCCGCCCGCGGGTTTGGCGTCCATCTGCTTCTCTCACTGGCAAGGGCTCACTAGCTGATGCAGGAGTTCCAGGTAGGGTAGGGAATGACAAGCGTTAACATGCTGGTGCTCCCATGAGAACGCGAGCGAGCTCTGTACTGACTGCAGCGGGGCGGGGCGTCTGCTCTCGCGCCCGGCAGAAGGGCCCAGCCCATCGGGTTTAGTTGCCACAGAACAGGTATGACGCTTCGGGATACACTGGACTGGTGTCTTTTCTTTCCATTTAAATCAGGGTGCTCTGTGGGTCTCCACCCATTTCAGGAACTGGTTTCTGTGCTTTAGGGTAAGGGACAAGCCATTGAGAACAACTAGGTCATTGCTCTATTTCAGCTTACAAATCCGTCTACAAAAAATTTCATTGTTCATAAGTAGTAGTGGGAAGAGGTTGTCAAGGTGGATGTAGTCGAGATAACACAAAAGGGGTGAGGGAGGAAACTAATATGACTTCTCTATTTTTATCTCATCCTTTAAGATGTCTACGTGTGGGCATATATTTTGCATGGCATACACTGTTGGTATAGTAAGTATATATGGCTTTGAAGCCGGGCAGTGGTGGCGCACGTCTGTAATCCCAGCACTCTGGGAGGCAGAGGCAGGCAGATTTCTGAATTGAGGACAGCCTGGTCTACCGAGTGAGTTCCAGAACAGCCAGGGCTATACAGAGAAACCCTGTCTCGAAAAAACCAAATCAAAAAAAAAAAAAAAGTATATATGGCTTTGAAACTACTTATTAATATATACATGTATCATCACCATATATACATATGATGTGTGATCATAAATATTCTATGTCTATAGTTGACAGTCTATATATCTGTGGTCCTCAAAAATATTCAGGATAGCCAGGCGGTGGTGGTGCACACCTGTAATCCCAGCACTTGGGAGGCAGAGGCAGGTGGATTTCTGAGTTCGAGGCCAGCCTGGTCTACAGAGTGAGTTCCAGGACAACCAGGGCTATACAGAAAAACCCTGTCTGGCGGGGGGGGGGGGGGGTGCGGGGCGGGGGGGGGGGGAACCAAAAAAATATTCAGAATAAAGAGCATTCCTACAGACCAAATGACCAAAGGGACCAGCGACACAAGGACATCGTGGCAGGTGAGACACCTCACCCCAGAGAGTACATGGTAGGACCAGGAGGTGTTTAGAGACAAGACTCCCTAAGACTCGGTGCACACGGCCTGTGGGTTTTCCATTTCCTGAGGATCCAGCGCTTTTTCTCCAGATCCACACAGCCAGATACCACCTGTCATGGCTTGAATTGTGCCCCTTCCTCCATTTTCATATGCTAATTTTCTAACTGCTAGCACCAAAGATTGTTGATCTTATTTTGAAATAGGGGTGTTACAGATATCATTAATTAAGATGTGATCTGTGTCCTCATAAAAGGGTTGGGGATGTGTCTCGGTTGGTAGCGTGCACGAAGCCCTGGGGTAGATAGGTCCTTAGCACCAAATAAACTAGTTGTGCTAGCACTCTCTATAGTGTCTGCAGTTGGGATGGGAAGGAGAGTCGATCATTAACAACCCAATATACCATCTTTGCTAAGAAATTATATGGAGGCAAGAAATCTGAAAACTGGGACTCGTACTTAAAGATACTTAAATTCACTGATACCGTCTTCAGGTTTCTGATGTAGATTGCAGACCAGAGGTTTCCAAGAAAACTTGAGCCTACGGCACTAGTTTAGGATTGGTGAGACTCCATCTTCATTCTTAGTCTCTCCCATGTTAATTAGCGTTTGGTGGACTATCCAGACGATCTAAGCCTGCCTCTCCTTTTGAGAGACAGGATCTCACTGTGTAGCCTTGACATACCTGGAACTCTATGTGTAGACCAGGCTGGCCCCAGAGATCCATTTGCATGTGCCACCTGAATGCTGGGATTAAAAGTGGATGATACCATGCCCAGCAATAAATCCACTTTTAAAATATATTAATTCTGGGCTGGACAGATGGCTCAGTGGTTAAGAGCACTGACTACTCTTCCAGAGGTCCTGAATTCAATTCCCAGCAACCACATGGTGGCTCACAACCGTCTGTAATGGGACCCGATGCCTTCTTCTGGTGTGTCTGAAGATAGTTACAGTGTATTCATAAAGATAAAATAAAAAAATATATATATTCTATCAGTTCTATTCCTCTAGAGAACCCTGACTAGTACACCTTATCTAAAAAACACCTAAGCAACAACAAACCCCCACCCCATAACTCCCTAAAACACAACACTGAAATAAACCTTTTAGAGGCTTGGGCTGCCTGGGCAGCTCTCTTGTGGCCAGGGCCCGCATTCTTCACCATTTCCAGGGTAGACACTGCTTTACGACCAAAAAAATATTCAGAATGAAGAGCATTCCTACAGACCAAATGACCAAAGGGACCAGCGACACAAGGACATCGTGGCAGGTGAGACACCTCACCCCAGAGAGTACATGGTAGGACCAGGAGGTGTTTAGAGACAAGACTCCCTAAGACTCGGTGCACACGGCCTGTGGGTTTTCCATTTCCTGAGGATCCAGCGCTTTTTCTCCAGATCCACACAGCCAGATACCACCTGTCATGGCTTGAATTGTGCCCCTTCCTCCATTTTCATATGCTAATTTTCTAACTGCTAGCACCAAAGATTGTTGATCTTATTTTGAAATAGGGGTGTTACAGATATCATTAATTAAGATGTGATCTGTGTCCTCATAAAAGGGTTGGGGATGTGTCTCGGTTGGTAGCGTGCACGAAGCCCTGGGGTAGATAGGTCCTTAGCACCAAATAAACTAGTTGTGCTAGCACTCTCTATAGTGTCTGCAGTTGGGATGGGAAGGAGAGTCGATCATTAACAACCCAATATACCATCTTTGCTAAGAAATTATATGGAGGCAAGAAATCTGAAAACTGGGACTCGTACTTAAAGATACTTAAATTCACTGATACCGTCTTCAGGTTTCTGATGTAGATTGCAGACCAGAGGTTTCCAAGAAAACTTGAGCCTACGGCACTAGTTTAGGATTGGTGAGACTCCATCTTCATTCTTAGTCTCTCCCATGTTAATTAGCGTTTGGTGGACTATCCAGACGATCTAAGCCTGCCTCTCCTTTTGAGAGACAGGATCTCACTGTGTAGCCTTGACATACCTGGAACTCTATGTGTAGACCAGGCTGGCCCCAGAGATCCATTTGCATGTGCCACCTGAATGCTGGGATTAAAAGTGGATGATACCATGCCCAGCAATAAATCCACTTTTAAAATATATTAATTCTGGGCTGGACAGATGGCTCAGTGGTTAAGAGCACTGACTACTCTTCCAGAGGTCCTGAATTCAATTCCCAGCAACCACATGGTGGCTCACAACCGTCTGTAATGGGACCCGATGCCTTCTTCTGGTGTGTCTGAAGATAGTTACAGTGTATTCATAAAGATAAAATAAAAAAATATATATATTCTATCAGTTCTATTCCTCTAGAGAACCCTGACTAGTACACCTTATCTAAAAAACACCTAAGCAACAACAAACCCCCACCCCATAACTCCCTAAAACACAACACTGAAATAAACCTTTTAGAGGCTTGGGCTGCCTGGGCAGCTCTCTTGTGGCCAGGGCCCGCATTCTTCACCATTTCCAGGGTAGACACTGCTTTACGATCTGCCGAGCAGCCTCACTTAGGTCTAGTAGCTTTCTAGATGAGAGCCACTTGTTGAACACAACCACTATTAAAAGTGAAGTCATAGAGCCTGAGGGTAGCTCTGAGGTAGAGCGCGTGCTTGGCATGCGTGAGGCCTTGGGTTCAAACTCAAGTGCCAACAAACACAAGACAAACACACAGACAACATTTTTGTCTTCTTTTTTTTAACTTTTGAGAGAGCGAGACAGACAGACAGACTAACTTCTAAATCCTAGACTAGCTTCAGACTTACTATTGTTCTCCCATTTATGATTCCCCTGCCTCTACCTCCCAAATGCTGGCTCACAAGCATATGCCACTGTGACCAAGCTAGTTTCGAGCAACTAATAGTTAATAGCAGTGAATGCTAAAATATCCATCACTTCTTAATTGTATTAGTATATTTAGCTTCTCCCTCTGCTTCAAGGGTGCTTGAATCTACATCATCTGTCTGGAAACACTGGGAAATGAGCTATCTCTATGCACCTCTCTTCTTGACTCTATGCTTGGTGAAGTCAGGTTGGTTGGTTCTTTGAAATCATCTACAACAACAATGCTGAGCCAGGGAAAGTGTCAAACGTGGTGTGCGTGCCGCAAGGAGAGCCTGTTGTGAGTGTTCTGCAGCATGGCGCTCTGCAGACCTTAGCATGGGCAGTTAGACTCCAGGTTCCGATGAAGTAGTAGGATGACCGAAAAGCTTGAGAGACAAGTATTTCAGTGGAGCCCAGATCTGATGTGGGATTTTAACCACCAATGAGCACGGCGAACAAATCCAGTCGTTCACTGTGCCACAGAAGAGGGAGATGATGAGGTGACACCTGTGACACCTGGAAAAGCAGCCATGTCTTTGCACAATGAGGGCAGGACAGTAGACGGAACAGCTGCCTGCTTCCATGCATTCATTATGTTTTATTGCTTTGGGGTGACAGCGTTGAAGAGGAAACCTCTGAGCTGGCTTTCCCCTAACAACCCTTAGGACTGTCGAATGCTTTAGGGGGTCTCCTTCAGAACTGCTCTAGGCAGCAAGAGAATAGGGGGCCTCAAAAGGCTCAGAAGTCCAACACTTGCAACCCATCCATCCATGAGTGTCCCTTGCTCACAGATAACAGGTGTTCAGGACCTGAGCACCGTCCAGTCCTCAGGGCAACTATCGCTGCGTGTAGTAACAGCTATAAAAATAGCAGGTGACCCCACTTCTGCAAGAGGAGCCAGGGAAAGTGTTTCCAGGCCACAGCAGTTACGCTGTGTGCTGTAGACATTTCAGGGCTTTGAGGCTGACCTCAGCTTATCTCCAGTCCTTCCCATTTGCCAACCGTGGTGGCCTGGGCAGGGTTTGGCTTCCTCTGCCCGCCATCCTCTCATCAGCACTGGAGAGAAACAAGAGTGTCTAAGGTTGAATGGCTGGAGGGGGAGGGCAGTGGGGAAGGGATAGTGAGAACGAAGGATAAAGACACCTATGTACGAAGACGCCATGATGAAACCCAAGACTTCACGTGTTGAGTTAAGAAGGTGAATGAGCAGAGACTCTCTCTCTCTCTCTCTCTCTCTTTCTCTGTGTGTGTGTGTGTGTGTGTGTGTGTGTGTGTGTGTGTTCCTTAGTTACAGTGCTTATTGACATAATGAACAGAAAGTGTACTTCAACCAACTATAAAGAAGTTTGAGATGGGCTAGACAGGGACAGGGATATGGCTTAGTCGGTAGAGTGCTTGTCTAATATACACAAACCCCTGGGTTCCGTTCTGTAGTGCTGCATGAAGACTGGGCATGGTGGTATAAGCTTGTAATGCCAGCACTCAGAAGACAGATGCAAGAAGATCAGGAGTTCAAGACCATCCTCAGACACATAGTAAATCGGAGGCTAACCTTGACTACATGAGACCCTGTCTCAAACAAACAAATAAACAAATGGGGGTCACATGGGTGATAGCATATCTAAATCCTTGCCTATTAGGGCAGAGCATGAAAAAATTAAGTGTATTATTTAAAGATGCCAATAACAGAACAAAGATGTTAGCCTTAAAGATCCAGGTGTGGTGACACGTGCATTTAGCCCAGCACTCAGAAGCAGAGGTGGGTGGATCTCAGTGAGTTCAAGGCCCACCTGGTCTACATAGTGAGTTACAGGACAGTTGGGGCTATGCAGTAAGACCCTGTCACAAAGAACAACCAAACCAAACCAACAATGACAAAAAAGTTAACTTTAAAGGGCGTGGGGGTTGGGGGTTGGGGGCAGATACATGTGACTTTCCGTATTTGGCTTTCCAAATACTTTAAAATTTTTTTCTTTTTTCTTTTAGGTGTATGGGTGTTTTGCCTGAATGCATATCTGTGTACCATATGAATACCAGAAGAGATCTTCAGATTTCCAGAAATTGGTGTTGCAGATAGCTTCTGAGCTGCAATACGGGTGTTAGAAATTGAACTCAGGTAGCCGGGCGGTGGTGGCACACACCTGTAATCCCAGCACTCTGGGAGGCAGAGGCAGGCGGATTTCTGAGTTCGAGGCTAGCCTGGTCTACAGAGTGAGTTCCAGGACAGTCAGGGCTATACAGAGAAACCCTGTCTCGAAACCACCCCCCCAAAAAAAATTGAACTTAGGGGGCTGGAGAGATGGCTCAGCAGGTAAAGGCATCCACTGCTCTTCCAAAGGTTATGATTTCAAATCCCCACACCCACATGGTGGCTCACAACCATCGGAAAACAGATCTGACACCCTCTTCTGGTGTTTGAAGACAGCTACAGTGTACTTACATATAATAAATAAATACATCTAAAAAAAAGAAAAGAAAAGAAATTGAACTCAGGTCTTCCGGAAAAATAGTAAAGGTTCTTAACCTCTGAGTCGTCTCTCCAGGCCCACTGATTTAGTTTCAAAAGGAAATATAATTATGGTTCCCTGCAGAAGATCAAGTCATCACAAGAGCAGCCAGTGTCCCAGCAGACAGCTCTAATTGGACTCAGTGTGTATGGGGGTGCGTAAATGGGGGGGGGAGCCTGTTAGGAGGTGTGGGGAACAGGGGGGGCGTAGAGCTGGATATGGGTGGATATGGTGGGTGGACATGATCAAGGCACATTGGAAACCTGTATGAAACCGTCAAAGAATAAAAGCAACCTTAGCAAAGAGAGCTTGGAAAGAAGCACGCTGTGCATCCTATGGCTTGGTTTCTAACCCGCCTCCCCCTCGAGCAGTTGTTGATCTCAATCTGTTCTTTTCTCTGAAGTTGCGTTTACACGCCTCCCTTCGGGAATGCTGGAAACAGTTTATATTTATAGCCCCTTGTCTCTAGGATTCTGTAACTCCTTTAGGCCGACCGTGTCTCTTGATTTATACTATGCTGGTAAATCATTCCCAATAAAGCCTTTCTTTTCTTGCAAAAAGAAAAAAGAAGAAAAGAAAAAGTAAAAGATGTACAGCAAGAGGAAGGGAGGATTTAGATCTGGAAGGGAGCAGTGCGATCTCCGCAGAGCTGAGCAGAGACAGCTCAGGAAGGAGCTGTGCTCAGTGTGTGAGGCCTCGTGGCCTCTCAGGGCCTCAAAGCCAGGCTGTCTCCAGCAGGCCAGCTTCCCTCTCCAGACTCATACAGCTGGAGACCTTGGGTCCACTCTCTTTAAGTTCTCAAACCTGTCGTGGGCTTCAGGGGACCCATAAACCCCAAGAGTTACATATGCAACTATTACTTTTCTGGAAAAGGGCTTGGGCCACTTTCAGACTTTGGATCTCTGCAGCCCCAGAATTGAAATGGTCCCGCTCTATGTAGGTCTCCAATACTCCCAACAAGACAAATTTAAGTGGCTCTTGTACCTAGGGTCCCAGCAAAACTGTGCTGCTGTGCCTATCACCTTGTCCAGATTCTAAATGCACGGTGGTGGTAGGAAACCCAACTCTGGAGCAGACTGCCTTGACTGTCTCCCGGCAGTGGGACCTCTTTCTGCTCTTCCTTTCTGGTTATAAAGTGGGAAAGATAAAAGTCCCTGTCCTGTTAAACAAGTTAATATAGGGGAAGTGCTTAGAACAGCCTGGCACCGGGGCAGTGTTTCGTGGTCTCTGGTCCTTCACTGTGCGGCATAATGTATCATAGTGCTTACCTGTAGTCAGTAATCATGGAGTTTTCTGTTAGGGAGATATACCTGAGCACCTCGGAGGGTCCCGTATGCACAGAGGACATACAGGTATGCAGTGACACCATGGCAGAGCAGAACCTTCTAGTAGCTCTGTGTGTGTGTGTGTGTGAGTGTGTGTGTGCATCTGCATGTGTGTGTGTGTGTGTGTGCTCATCTGAATTGTGTGTGTGCATCTGCATGTGTGTGTGCTCATCTGCATGTGTGTGTGCTCATCTGCATGTGTGTGTGTGCTCATCTGCATGTGTGTGTGTGTCTGCATGTGTGTGTGCATCTGCATGTGTGTGTGTATCTGCATGTGTGTGTGCTCATCTGTATGTGTGTGTGTGCTCATCTGCATGTGTGTGTGTATCTGCATGTGTGTGTGCTCATCTGCATGTGTGTGTGCTCATCTGCATGTGTGTGTGTGTGCTCATCTGCATGTGTGTGTGTGTGCATCTGCATGTGTGTGTTGTACCTCCTCCTCTTCCCTTCTTCACCCAGGCCAAGATCCTAGGCAGGCCTGTGCCACAAGCTTAGGGAAAACATCAAGGAAGGAAGCAGGAGAGAGGCAACAAAAGCTGGCTCAGTCTCAGCAATGGCTCAGGCCAGACAACCAAGAGCAAATGCAGATACAGCGGAGACTCATTGCCCAGAGACCGATTGTCACAAAGCTTGCATATGCCCTTCCTGTGTGTGTGTATGTGTATGTATGTGTGTGTGTGGTGTATTGGGGATTAAACTCCAGATCTAAAATGTGTTAAGACTACATAACCCAAGTCAAGCCTCAGGCCCATCCCAGGACATACTAAATTTGGTTATTTTTCTTTCCACCATTATTACAGTTTTTTATATATCTCAATATAAGTTCCTCTCAACATTTGTTTTGCAAATATTTTCATTTCTATTGGTTGTCTTCAAATTTTAATGATATTCATTTTAAAATATGTTGAATGATGATATGTTTATGCGTGTGGGACTCACTGCCATGGCTCATGTGTGAGGTCAGAGGACAGTTTGCAAGAGTGGGTGCTCTCCTTCCACCGTGTGGGTCCTAGGGATCGAACTCAGATCATCAGGCTTGGCTGTAGACACTTTTATTTCTGAACCATCTTGCCAGGACTTCCTCCCTAAAGACAGCAGCAGTACACTTTAAAGCACGCGTGTATACACACACATACACACACACACACACGCACAGTTGTCATTTTGTTACTTTGTTATTTGGTTGGTTGGTTGGTTTTGAGATGGTCTTTCTGTATAGCTCTGACTGGCTTAGACTCACTGTGTAGACTAGGCTAGCCTCCAAAGGTTGTTATTTGGGAAAGTCCAATTTATTTTTTCTTCATTTGTTTTGGGGTTGCTTGTGCTTCAGGATCATACATAATCAGGAATACATACAGGAATTATACATATCAGGAATCATACATAATACAGGAATCACTACATAATCTATATAATCACTATAGCAATCACTACTACATAACCCGAAATTGCAAAGATTTATGACTGTTTCCTTCAGATGTTGTATTTAGATCTACAACAAATGTGTGGTTGTTAGTTTTAATTGTCAATTTAACAGACTCTAAGATCACCTGGTGCATGGGCTCGTGGAAATGTCTATGGGCTATTCTATTGATTTCACTCTTGAGGCAGGGCTACCTGCCCACCGTGGGTGGCACCATTCCCTCCGCAGAGGATCCTGGGCTGCGAGAGAGTGGAGAAGGCCAGCTGACGCCCGCATGCAGTCAGTGCTCTCCTCCCAACGGCTGACATGGCCCGAGGCTTCAGGTTCCTGCTGCCTTGAATCTCCAGACGTGGCAGTCTATGCCTCAAGCTGGAGCCGAAATAAACCATTCATCCTTTCAGGCGCTCGTTTAATCACAGTCACAGGAAGACACCAAGACGACGCTTTAGTTCTGCTGTATAGTGCAAGGTAGAAACCCAGGTTCTCTCTTTTGTAAGTTGGTGTCCAGTTACTTCTACGCTCAATGGTTGCGTGGACTCCCCGAGAGAACTGTCGTGACAATCTTCTCAAAGTCCATTGACCACAAACACGAATGTTTATTCAGACACTTCCTACTTTGCCTCTCTTCCAAAGCGTTACACTGACTGAGGCTTTCTGCACACACCCTTCTGATCCTGGACCCCATACTAGGTGTACCATCCTATTAGACCTGTGCCCCAAGAAAGCAGGGACTTAGCTGTAGCCTCAGGGAACTACACAAGTGTCCCTTGTCTAGGGTTTCTATTGCTGTCAAGAGATACCATGATCATGGCAACACTTATAAAGAAAAGGTTTAATTGGATCTGGCTTACAATAGAGAGAGTTAGTCCATTATCGTCATGACTGGAAGCGTGGTGTGGTAGCACGCAGGCAGACATGGTGCTGTAGAAAGAGCTGAGAGTTCGATATCTTAATTCACGGGCAACAGAAAGAGACTGAGACAGACTGACCAGTCTTGGGCATCTGAGACCTCAAAGCCCGCCCCCAGTGACACACTTTCTCCAACAATGCCACACCTACTCCATCAAGGCTGTACCTCCTAACAGTGGCATTCCCTATGGCCATTTTTATTCAGACCACCACATACTTCTACAAGCTTCCTTTCTGTATGGTTCTTTCAGACAAGCTTACTACATTGTAGCCCACCCGGGTCTTACCTTATCTCAGGTATTTGTTACAGCGCTGGGAACCAGCACTGTGACTCACAGCCTGACTCACTCTGTCCAGCTGCCTACTCTTTCAGGCAAACAGAGATCTCTTTGTCTGACCTCACACCAGTTCTACTAATCACCATGCTGACTGGGCTTGGGCATTCAGTGGTTTGTCTCTGCCCTCTGCCCACCTCACCCCAACCTCTGCACTCAGCCAATCTTTCTTCAGTGCCTGTTTGTGCCCGCCTGGGGTCACTCAGGGGGAGTGATGAGATTTAAGGGCCTCTTTACCTGTGGAATCTAGAACCGCTCTTGAAGAGCTACAGCCTAACAAGGTTGCTTTCCTTGGTTAAATGAGCGGAAGGGGAGGGAGAGCCTGGGAGGACTCTGAAGGAGGAGTGCCGGTAGTGCTCCACATGGCCCAACCTTTAGGAGACCTTGAGAAAGAGGGAATCTCAGTTGAGAAAATGTCCCCTCAGGTCAGCTAACCTGAGAAACAGTGAGACCCTGGTGGGCTTAGTTAAAAGCCAGACGATAGCTCCCTTCATTCTTTTCCTCTCAGCCCCTTAGTCTGCAGTGGCCCTGAGTCACTGAGTATGTGACAAATTTAATTTACCACAGGCTCCCTCCTGGGATGAGTGCTGTCCTGTGCTGTCCAGGCCATGTGGGTCTGGGCTGAGGCTATATTACAAGCAGAGTCCAGGGGTCTCCCTGGGAGCGGAGAGCAGCCTCTACCCTGTGATCTCTCGTGGCCTCCTGGATCCTTCATCAGCAGGCAATAGGCCTTTGCTTGCTTGCCAGCTGATGGACCACTGATGATGGACACTGAATGAATCATCTGATTCGTTTTCCTGATAAGGCAGGGTGGAGTTCACACACTGGGCGGGGGGAGGGGCATGCTCACCCTGTTCTTTGCAGATGTGTTGTTTCAGTAAGGCTGAGGCTGACTCGGAGCTGGGAGGTATAGAGACATTACAGGGAAGGCCGTACTTTTCTAGGCCTAGGCTCTGAAGCGAGGACAGAACATCCAGCCTCACGCCCATCTCCAGCTCAAGCAACGAAACAGATGAGGCACGTCTGAGCTGTAATTAGAGGCTGAGGTGAGCTAACAGAGGCCTCCACAGGCCCAGGGAAGCCTCATCAGAGGAAGGTAGTCTCAAAAAATAAAGGCTTCTGGGTTTGTTTTGGAAGAAGAGACTCAGGATTATGTCCTGGCTCCTACAACAGGAGACCTGACATTGGATTGGACCATCCAAATACTAAAGCTATAATTGCATGTTGTGGGCAGGGCAGGTTTGGTTTCCCACGGCCACATCCTGTGCTGGGTGACAGTGCCACACGAAGCAGCACGGACAAATTCGCTCAGCTCTACCCCCTGAGTAGGCACAGTAGAAGCCAGGAGGCAAGGCCCAAAAGCAGAAAGCAAGTTATACTGCTGCCCACAAGCCCACTGGGGCAGGTTTTACCCAGAAAGACCATTTTTAATGAACAGGGAGCCAAGCCACGGAAACTGTGCTGGCAGTAGGTCCAGTCTGTGGAAAGCAATCTCCCGCATGAAGAAGACGGGGTGGGAACAGGTGAGGAGGCACCTAGGTGGACCGGCCAGCAAACACCTAAGCTGCCTACGCTGTCTCTCCACGCTTGCACAGGAGCATCAAACCATCTCTGATCACTGAAATGTGAGGGTCCTGGGCCAGCCCTTTCCTGGGGCCTTGGCACTGCAGCCTGTTGAGGGAGATGGCTCCCTCCCTATGAGAGCAGCTGAATAAAATGGAAGAATATAGCAACATACAGGCCTACGGGAAGGAAGAGGCATCAAAGGGAGAGAAGCTGTGGTCACTGAGCTTTCAGAAGGCAGGAAGGGAGATGACCTTTGAGAACGCTCCTCTGGAGTGCCCCCCCCCCCCAGTGATGTCACCAAGGAATGGAGCCCGGGACCCATCTCTCTCTCTGCCCTCTTGGGAGACTGAGAAATGGCCCTCGCCAAGTTCCTTTGAGGTCTGGGACTCCAACACACTATGCCAGAGGTTCCTCTTTCTTTACCATCCTGAAAATTCTGAATTTCAGGCCCTCATTTACAGGAAGTACTCAGTGAGCCCTTTGGAACATGTGTAAAATTTGCTTATGTCATTTAAACTCATTAAACCCACTTACTGTGAGGTGCTTCTGGGCACAAAGGAACACATTTCTCACCCTTTGGGTTTGGTGTGGACTCCTGCACTGTCTTGGAAAAGGGAGATGCCAGTCAGCTGGAAAACAGCCTGTCTGCCCCCATCTCTACATGGACATGGGTTACTAAGACCTGTCTAAAGATTGGGAAAATATATTCAAGCAACTTAAATCCTTATGGAAACAATTTTATTAGGATTGCCTTTGCTAACATAATATTTCTTCATGGGGGGGGAAAAGGACCAGATTTTGGTTTTTATTTTTTAGACTTTGAAGCAGAGTCTTGCTATGTCATAGAGGCTGGCTTCAAACTGTCTGCCCTGCACTGGGATTACTGGTAAATACCTCCACATATGGTTTAAAGTCATTTTAAAAGGACTGGAGAGATGGTTCAGCAGCTAAGAGTGCTTGCTGCTCTTCCAGAGACTTGTTGCATTCCCGGCACTTTGTTACCACGTGTGACGCCAGCCAGCATAGGCCAAGAGCCTAGTAAAGGCTTACTCAATATTACTTGCATTTGTTTTGAGTGGTGATTTTCTTCTTCCTTCCTTCCTTCCTTCCTTCCTTCCTTCCTTCCTTCCTTCCTTTCTTCCTGTGTTTTGTTTGTTTGTTTAGTTTTCTTGCGTGTTTTGTTTTGGTTTTTTTGTTTGTGTGTTTGCTTGAGACAGGGTTTCTCTGTGTAACAGCCCTAGCTGTTCTAGAACTCTTTGTTGACCAGGCTGGTATTGAACTCTCAGAGATCCTTCTGCTTCTACCTCTCTGCCTGTGCCTATGATGGTATGCACCAGTGTTGGTTTTCTATATAGCTGTTTTTAAAAGGGATTTGAGAACTATGTAGGAGACAGAGCTACTCCGTTAGCTTCCTGCCCCTTCCTTCCTGAGTCCCAGGCAGACATGGCTGATCACAGAGGTGTATCTAGTATCAGGTATACTCTTTCTCTCCCTCCCTCCCCCTCCCATATTCTTCCCTTTCCTTTTGGCTTCCTTTCTCTTCATCCCCTCCTCCCTCTCCCCTTCTTTCTTGTATGCATATTCACATATATGCATGTGTGTGGAAGCCAAAGTTCAACACCATGTTGTCCTTCAATGGCTTCTCTGCCTTATTGTTTTTAGTAGTGAAAAACAGGGGGAGACTTATTCAATGTGGCCACACTGGGAAGAGGAACAAAGAGATCTAGCAATTCCCCCAAGCCCATTTCGGGTATCCTGACTTGAGGGTAGGTTTTATACATTAATTTATTTTTATATTATTTTCATTTACTTATTTTTAGTTGAGTCTCACTGTGTAGCCTTGCCTGGCCCAGAACTCAGTTTTCAGACAGGTTGGGTCAGAATTCCCTGAGCTCTGCCTGCCTTTGCCTCTTGAGTGCTGGGACAGCACATCCCCTGTGGGTAGGGTTTAGGCTGAAAGCAGGAGCTATGCATAACTAGGCTGTGTGGCTAAGTGTGATCCCCTGCTCACCTCTGTCTTAGCTCCAGGTCTCTCAGGTAATGTCAGTGTCTCCTGCAAGGTCAGCTGACAACATTTAAGTCTTTGTAGCTCCTTTGCAAGTCCCTAGGATTTCCGCCATTTTCTTTCATGGTAAGAGATTCCTGAGGAAAATACTAATTTGGAGAGACCCATTCTTTCAGCAGTCTGACCGACAGATAAGGGAGCACGATCTCTTTAGAATACCGCCATTCCTGCCAGACAGGCTGGGCACGTGTCCCAGCTCTTTATTTATAGCACCTCAGCTTGAGGTGAAATATGGCTGTACCCGAGACGTAGTATAAACAGAACACAGGGAGGAGACAAGGCTGGATCCTGCTCAGTGTCAGACGAGGCTGCATGAGAACCAGCTCTGCACAGCCTCCTGGCTTCCAGTCACTCTGGGAAGGCTTGGCACGAGCAGTTCTGTCTCTACAGATACTCACCAAGATCTCAAATGTAGCTCTCCTGGCGTTTCTGTTCACCCTCTGAATGCGTCTCCATTCCCTGTGGAGCTGGGTGAAGACCTTCATTCCCAAAGCTGCTGCTTTGCCCTTCTTTCAAACTATATTGTGCCCAAACTTCCTTATGAATTCTGTTCCCAAATTCCTACAAGACCAAGAATCTCTAACAGGAGTGGGTTGTGGTAGCGCATGCCTTAATCCCAACACTGCAAGCAGAGGCATGTTTGTGGTTTCCAAGCCGGCCTGGTCTACCTAGAGAGTTCTAGGTCAGCCAGACGTACATAATAAAGAGGCCCTGTCTTAAAATAGAAAAAGGGGGAGGGGCAGAGAAAAAAGCCATAAAAAGGAACACTGATCCTCAGAAAAAGTTTACATGTTAAAACGCATAATTTCATAACGCAACATAACGTCTTCCCTCTCAGCCTCAGGCCTCTTCCCTATTTTGTGGGACAGGCTCACTGATGCGCTGGTCAGCAAACACAAGGCGTCCTCACGTCTCTGCCTCCCCCACACTGGGTTGACAGGTGTGTACTGCGGTGTTTGATTTTTACATAACTTTTGGGGTGTGGAGCACAGACTCAGGTCTTCATGCTTGCATAGCAAGCACTTACAGACAGGGCCATCTCCACAGCTCTGTTTTGTCTTTAAATAGATAATCTTCACATTTTTTGCTAGTCAATTGGAGATTGGTTATGATAAGAAAAACAATCTACTACCAAGGGATAACAAGTCTTTTTGTTTTGTTTTTTTTATAACCACATCTATTATCTGAATTGGCAGACGTCACCTCTTACTCTAACAACTTTTCATTTTACTTGCCAAAACTGTCTTGAAATGTGCTGCAAAGGAAAACAAAATTCTCAGTCAAGGGAGGTTATCTTTGGCATTTGTGAAACCAGGCACCAAGAGAAGAGACTGACAGTTGGGGAGTGGGCCAGAGGTCAGGGTGTTAAATTCTCATTCTAGAGCTGGACACAGCATGTGACAAAGCTGTGGTGTCTTGTGACAGGTACCAGCTATTCCTCCTGGGACCTTGGGTATCATTTAGCTATGGAGGGACAAAAGACAATCTGTCTTTTGCTTAGAACAAAAGCCTTGACCTTGTATCCTAAGAGAGAGCTGATTCTTCATTCAGCAGTCTCTCCCTAGCCCAGCTTTGAAATAAAAAAAAAAAAAGACTTTGTATTAATGATGCTGGTTCTTTTTTTGTTCTCTCTGTCTCTGTCTCTCCACTTCCAGAGATGCATGGTGCCCAGGAACGTGCATTAGCTCTCTCAGGATCCTCGGCCTCTGGGCTGGGGCAGATCCCATTAGTGGGACCACCATGGCCTTCTTGTGTCTCAGAGAGGCTGATTTGTGTAGAGTTTGCTCTTCATTTAGAGAAACATCTAAGACAATAAACATACTGCATGAATGGAGACTACATGTGCAGATTAAAGGTGGTCCCTGTCCCGCTAGGGACACCTGGAGTCAACCCGCCGCTACTCCTCAGTTGTTCTGGGTTTCAGCTGGCTGCCTTCCTAGCTGGTCACAGAAAACTAAGTCATTGCTTTCAGGTTTGGAACACCTCGAGTTTTCCTAGATGACAGTTCAGAGCAGAGTTAAACCAGGGCAAGTGTTTGCTTAGTGCGCTTCTCTGTGATTTGGGGTGACATTCCTAGACTCTCTAGAACTAGGACTCAGGGAAGGAGTTTCCCTCTGGCATGTTTGTCACTCAGGGGATGTCCCACTCTAGCACTGCCCTTTAGAAAATGGTCTTGAGGGTCTGCAGAGACGATCGCTCAGGGATTAAGACCTCTTCCAGAGGTCCTGAGTTCATTTCCCAGCAACCACACGGTGGCTCACAACCACCTGTAATGGGATCTGATGTCCTCCTCTGGCATTCAGGCATACATGCAGATAGAGCACTAGTATGCATAAAATAAGAAATACATCTTTAAAAAAATGTAAGTTCACAAAAAGAAGCGAGAGGAAATGGGCTCGATACACAGGTAAACAAACCTACGGAGATTCCTACGGGATCTCCTTGCAAGACAGAGGTAGAGCTTAACCGCAGGCTTCTGGTAATGGCAATAAAAATCCTTCCAACAGAAACAGAAGGATGACTTGTGGGACAAATCACTTGCTACACAAACATGAGGACCTGGATTCAGAGATCCCAGCACATATGTAAAAGCTGGGTTTGTAGGCACACACCTGTAACACGCCTGTCACATAGCCCTAGCCCTAGCCCACTCCCACGGGGAACAGCTCAGATTCAGGAAGAAGAACCTCACTAAAGAAATAAGGTTCCGGGGCTGGAGAGATGGCTTGGCAGTTAACAACATGTGTTGCGCTTGCGGAGGACCCAGGTTCAGTTCTCAGCATCCACGTAGGGCTTCACAGCTCTTGGGATCCAATGTCTTCTTCAGACCTCAGCAGGCACCAGCACACGTGATACACATGTACACAAACAGGCTCATGCTGAGTCTGGAGTCCGCTGCCATCAGCCCCTCTGATAAGCTGCCTGTCTGAGGGCCCCTCTTCTCTTCGGTGTCACTCACTGCACTCCAGCCCTGCAGCATCTGTCCCTGAACCTGAGAGAAACTCACTCCCAGCCTTCCTCAGCTTTGCCTCTTCTCCCCACACTTTCTTTAAGGCTCACTGAAGTATCCGGCCTTCAGTTGGCTGTCGGTGATTTCAAAGGCAAAAATCATCAACCAGCAAAGCCCTATGTCTTTCTTAGTTAGGGTGTTACTGCTGTGAACAGACACCATGACCAAGGCAACTCTCATAAGGAAAACATTTCATTGGGGCTGGTTTAAAGACTCAGAGGTTCAGTCCATTATCATCAAGGTGGGAGCATGGCAGCACCCCAATAGGCATGGTGGAGGAGGAGCTGAGAGTTCTACATCTTCATCTGAAGGCTATTAGGAGAAGACTGTCTTCCAGGCAGCTAAGATGAGGGCCTTAAGCCACACCCACCTTGACACACCTACTTCAACAGGGCCACACCTTCTTCTAATCGTGCCACTCCCTGGGCTAAGCACATAAATATTATTATATCCTATGTTTACATAGTGATTGAAACAGAAGTCCATGTCTATTGCAGGGTAACCAAATGAACAGCTTTTGTTTCTTCTCTTCCTGTTAGGCTGTAGGGTCTGCAATTGCAAAAACCAAATGTTATTTGTTTTTCTGAGCACCTCCCACAGGGGCTCAATGATGGATAGTTGAACTGAATGCAATTTATTTTAACTGAATTACACTGGCCTCAGAATAACACAGAATTCTGATATGAATTCCATCCACAGTGTGTTATGAAGATTATTTGTCATTACCACGTGAATATCAAAGCATCAGTAAACATATTTTTTTATGAGCCACTTTCAGCTTTAAGATCCATTACTTAGTGATTGCTGGGTATGGTACCTATGATCCCAAATTCAAGACCAGCCCTGGACCTCACAGTGAGTTCTAAACCAACCTGGACCAAGGTGTTGTGATTTTATCACAAAATCAAAATAAAAGGGCTAGGATGTAGCTCAATAGAAAAGCACAGGCCCAATGTGTACAAGGTCTTGAGTAAATCTCCAGACATCATGAATTCTGCAAAAGAAACCATGTAGTTGGGCTGGAAGATGGCTCAGCGGTTAAGAGCACTGACTGCTCTTCTAGAGGTCAATTCTTCTAGAGGTTCAATTCCCAGCGACCATCTGGTGGCTCACAACCATCTGTAATGGGATCCCATGCCCTCTTTTGGTGTGTTTGAAGACAGCTACACTGTACTCATATACATAAAATAAATAAATGTTAAAAAAAAGAAAGAAAGAAAGAAAGAAAGAAAGAAAGAAAGAAAGAAAGAAAGAAAGAAAGGAAGGAAGGAAGGAAGGAAGGAAGAAAGAAAGAAAGAAACCATGTAGTTGGTATCTGTGCCACATGCAGAAGCCCTGGCTGGGTTCAGGGGTCTTGGTTTTATGACATATAAATGTGAAAAATGTGTGGTTGAGGTGGTTCCATCATGAAGGGAGTTGCCCCTATGCCTGATGACTTGGGTTCAATCCCCAGGACCCACATAGTAGAAGGAGGGAACCAACTCCTGTTCTTTGTCCTTTGATCTCCAAAGGATACCCTGGCATGCTCACATCCCCTACACACAAACAAAGTAATAAAAGTAAGTAAAAAATTTTAAGTGATTATAATGAGGCAGTTTTGAAATTATAACTGAGTCTGTGTCTAACAGAGACACCATGAGAACCTGAACTTTTGTGTGTGTGTGTGTGTGCTTTTTTTTTTTTTTTTTTTTTTTTATTGTTTGGAACACCAAAGTAACCCAAACTTTACATTTAAAATTAACTTTTTAACAAATATGCTGTATATCATGTTAACAATACAAATCATACCAAGGTTCCAAAAGGCAAACACAGATGTTGATTCAATCAAAACAAAGACTGGAGCTGCCCCCATCCTCCACCTTCTCTCCCAGATGACCGACAGCTGCAGATGCCATACTGAGCACTTAGACAAAGCGCTCTGGGTTTCAGCTCCTTTGGCCCAAAAGATACTAAATCTAGTATTCTTTAAAATCTAGTAATAATGAATAACGGTTATATGTCTAGTCATTTATACTTTCAATGATCATTACTATTAAAACAATCAAAATGCTCTAAAACATATGATGGAAACTTGGGTCCTTCCAAATTCGGAGTTGTTTTCCGGGAGGGTGCAGGGGGAGGGCACCCAAGCTCAGCTGCTGTCTCCAAACTAACATTCAAGCTCAAGTCTGAGGACAGAAAGTTCTCAATAGCAAAGAATCCCAAGGCACTCCACTATCCTTCCCGTTACAGTCAGGCCTCAGCATGAAATCCTGGTCTGCTTAACATCTAGTAAAGTAGCCTGTGCTACTTCAAAACTCCTGGCACACATCAGGAATAGCGTGAGAGCCTGAACTTGACCCTAAGTTTAAGACGGCTTTTTGTTTGTTTGTTTTGGTTTTGGTTTTGGTTTTTTGGTTTTTTCAAGACAGGATTTAACTGTGTAGCCCTGGCTGTCCTGGAACTCACTCTGTAGACCACACTGGCCTCAAACTCAGAAATCCGCCTGCCTCTGCCTCCCAAGTGCAGGGATTAAAGACGTGTATCACCACTGCCTGGCCCGGCTTTTTTTTAAATTTTAATTTTTTTTTTTAGATGGCTTTGCAGTGTCAATAGACCTCAGGATCCTTCTAGAGACCTTTCCCACAGGCTCTCCCATCCATTGTGATCCTAAGACTACAGGGGGTGGGTCGTGGTGGTGCCTGCCTTTAATCTCATCAGCCCGGATGCAGGCTCAAGGCCAGCCTGGTCTACAGTGAGCGCCAGGGACAGCCAAGGCTACACAGAGAGAGCCTGTCTCAAGCCTGAGAGCAAGCGAACAAAACAAACAAACAAACAAAACAAAAAGCATCCAGTTCTCAGAGTCTTGCATACATCATCCCCAGTACAAACTATGAGCAGATACTACTGATCTTCCCATTGAGTTGATGGGAAAACAGAGGCAACTTTGAGGTAAAATAGCCTAACTCAGGCCTCAGATGTGGTCAAATTGGTTCTGAACTCAAACAAGTAACAGATGTATGCCTGATGGTCCCCCACAGGCTGAATAGGGAGGTGCCAGGACTCAAACCTGCCATTCTCGCAAGCCTGTCTTTGGATCCTAGGGAATCCAAATTCATCCATATTTCCACTTGTGTCTTTCAGTAAAGAGACCCAGCAAAATGCTCAGCATGTGACTACTGACCACAAGCACCTGAAGACAGATCTGCCTTTTCAGTTTAAATCGTTCCAAATTAGCCGGGCAGTGGTGGCGCACACCTGTAATCCCAGCACTTGGGAGGCAGAGGCAGGCAGATTTCTGAGTTTGATGCCAGCCTGGTCTACAGAGTGAGTTCCAGGGTACCCAGGGCTACACAGAGGACCTCTGTCTCAAAAAAAAAAAAAAAAGATTAAATAAATAAATAAATCGTTCCAATTAGCTTGGAATCCCTCCAAGAGACCGTCCCTTCCCGTATCTTAGCCCACCCATCTTTCCCAGGACTTTTTGTGAATAGTTTTCCTATATTGCCAAGCTTCCTAGTGGGGAGTTCTCCAGTTAGGCCCTGAGGTTGCCATATATGGGAAAGGGAGCCAGGAATTTTGCTTGTTGTTTCCTCATTAACATTCCAGCATCAGCCTGCTGTGGAGGGCATGCCTGAGATCTCAGCCTGTGGAAGGCCAGGCTGGCTCGTGAGCTTCAGGCCAACCTGGGCCACATAGCATGAACCCATTCAGAAGGAGAGCCAGACTCACACTATTCTCTCTTTCTCTAGCACGTCCTCTCTCCTTTTCTTAAATTTAAATTTTCTGTGCCCGAGTGTTTTTGCTCACACATCTGTCTATGCCCTACATGCATGCTGGGCTAAGTGTCTTCAGAAGTCAGAAGAGGATATCAGATCTCCTAGAACGGGAGTTACAGATGGTTGTGAGAGGACACGTAGGTGCTGGGAATTCAATCCAGTGCTCTGCAAGGACAAGTGTGCTTTACCTGCTGAGCTGTCATCTCTCCAGCCCCTGCTGGGTTTAGCATTCACCAGCTCCTTGGTTCTGTACATGGGGCAATGTCACACCCAAAGCTCAGAGAAACACACTCTCTCTTGAGAGTGCATGGATCTTGTCTCATGGTGTCCATGACAGTGTGAAAAGTCCTGGTGAGGTTACTCCTCGCTGTCTGGGATGTTAGCAGCTCCTAATTTGGTATCATTCACTGAAGGCAAAATTTTCACACTCAACCCTGTATGGTAATGCAGGCCACTGAAAAGTATTTATACAAACCTCTTTTCTCATAAATATACTTTCCAGGCTTCCGGATAGCTTCACATCCTTTCTAAGAATTGCCGCTAGTTATCTGAAGTGTTTTCTTCTCAGGAAGAAAACAGTCTCGATTTGTTCCCAAACCTGAAGAAATAGTGATGTTTGGCCACCGTGCAGCTCCTGGAAGATAACCAATGTTGATTTATTCTAAATACAGGGGACAGCAGCGTTCTTTGGAAGCCAAGACTCAGCCTGGTGATGTGGGAGCTTCTGAGCAGTCTCTGCGCCTCATCCTGTCCACAGACAAGCTCTGCTTGTACCGAGGGCTAAGCAGAGAAAAGCTGTAACCTGGTAGCCAGCCAGGATCACTATGAGCTCAAGAACTGCATGTTTTTAAACACAAGTTTCTGTAGTGATTCATTTATATCCTTTTTTTTTTTTTTTTGGATTTGTTTTTTTTTTTTTTTTTTTTTTTTTTGAGACAGGGTTTCTCTGTATAGCCCTGGCTGTCCTGGAACTCACTCTGTAGATCAGGTTGGCCTCGAACTCAAAAAATCTGCCTGCCTCTGCCTCCCAGAGTGCTGGGATTACAGGTGTACGCCACCACCGCCCGGTTTATATTTCCAAGAAAAGTAAAGTCAGACCTTTGGGAGGAGGGGTAGAATTGGGATGGGGCACTTCTGAACTTGCCTAATGTGGTGACACTACTAAGGGGCAAGGACACAATGTTATTTTTGAAACTTTCCCTCAAATTATACTTTTGCTGATTGTGATTAAAACCATGAAGTACAGCACGGAAGTAGTAGCTGTAGAAATTAAGTAAGTCGAAGTATGCTAATGCATGAAGAACTTATATTAGCCATACAGAAGGTCCAGTTAGTTTCCACTTGACGTCAATGTGTTATATGTGTAAAAATACTTATACGCATTTGTCTTGTTTGGGGTTTCTATTGCTATGATAAAACACCACGACCAAAAGCAACTTGGGGAGTTTATTTCCTCACAATTCTATACAGCAGTTCATCATCAAAAGCAGTGAGGGCGGGAACATGGGCAGGCAGGAGTCTGGAGGAGTCATGGGACAACATGCTTACTGGCTTGCTTCCCATGGCTTGCTCAGCCTGCTTTCTTATAGAACCCAGGAGAGATAGAAAAGGTATAGACATTACACATCTAAAAACATGGGAAATAAAAACCCTCCGACTGAAGCTACGAGACAGCTCAGTCAGTACGGCAGTTAGCAAGAAAGCACGCTCATTGCATCCCGGAACCCATGTTTTAAAAAACAAAAGGGGGCCTGGTGGCACCCACTTGTAATCCCAGCATCAGGGAGGCAGGCACAGGGGACATCACTGGAGCTTGAGGCCAGCAAGAGAACCTGTCTCTAGAAAAATGAAGCCCATGTGACAGACAGCACTGAGCTTGCCAGAGGCCACTCGGTGATTAAATATTAACTTTATTTCTGTATTTCCTAGGCAGAAATGAGAGAAGTGGACACAGCAGGTTATATATTCTTGATCTCTGAAACAAGCACATTAATTTTTAAGAGAGACATTCTTTCTGCTGGCTGTCAGTTCTGAGAACGAAATGGACCTAGCCCCACAATGTAACCACAGGGCGCCAGGTGAGTTCCACAGGCTGAGCCCCGGGAGGCCCAGGGGTGTTCAGTCTAATGTTTGATAATCTGTGACTTGCCTATTTTGGATCCTCATGAAAAATGTAAGAGGACACAGCTTTCAGGCCTGGTCTAACACCTCGGTAGGGTAGAAGATCATCAGGAAGAATAGCTTTAGGGAAATACGGAAGAGCATCACACGTGGCCATCTTTCCTATGTGTGGTACTAGTGTCCAGCACGGTGGAAACTTTTACTATCTGGGCTCCAATGTTGAAAATTCGGGGGCCAGTGAAATGGCTCAGGGGACTAAAGCAACCAAGCCTGGGTGTTGGGATCCACATGGTAGAAAGAGAGAATCAATCCCTGCAAATTGTCCCCTGACTACCAAAAGGCTCTGTGGCACGCATGCCACACACACACACACACACACACACACACACACACATATATACACACACACACACACAAATAATAAAATTTGGAGATATAGAACTTGTTCAGGTGATACACAGTGAGGGGCATCTGGGCATCTAGGAGCATCGTGGAGAATGTGGGAAAGACAATCTTTCAGAGCCCATGCCTTCCCGTGCAGGGCTACCTCCAGCCTGTGCTACTCCTCTTAGACAGTCTGAGAAATCTCATGGGCTCCCACAAACTACATCATGTGCATCAAAATACTGACAGGAGGGCTGGAGAGATGGCTCAGAGGTTGAGCACTTTCTGCCTTTCCTAGAGATCCAGGACTCCCAGTGTTGTGTTTATAAAAAGATAAGGAGAGAAGGAATATGTTTGGTGGATGTGCAGTCAGGTGTGGGGGAAGGGGTGCCTCAGTGGGCCCATGCTGAGGAATCCCTTCCCCCTGAGGGACCAGCAACATGAGGGTATAGCATAGAATAGAGTTTATTCAGGGCATGGGAAGGGGAGTTGAGGGAGAGGGGGAGAGAGAGAGAGAGAGAGAGAGAGAGAGAGAGAGAGAGAGAGAGAGAGAGAGAAGAGTAGTAGAAGCCGGCCATGATCACACGGATGGGGGGAAAGGAATGGGAAGGGGGGGACAAGAGGACAAAGCAAGAACAGGAAGGCAAGAAAGAGCAGCCACCCCTTTTATTTTTATTTTTTTAAAGATTTATTTATTTATTGTTATATGTAAGTAGACTGTAGCTGTCTTCAGACACCCAGAAGAGGGCATCTGATCTCATTACGGATGGTTGTGAGCCACCATGTGGTTGCTGGGATTTGAACTCAGGACCTCAGGAAGAGCAGTCAGTGCTCTTAACCACTGAGCCATCTCTCCAGCCCCAGCTACCCCTTTTATAGTGAGTCAGGCACCCCTGGTTGTTTCCAGGTAATTGTGGGGTGGAGCTTAGACAAAATGCTAACACCCAGTATCTACATGGTGGCTCACAACCAACTGTAACTCAACTTCTCAGACCCACCCCACCAGTTGGAGCACACCAAGCCTTCTTTTGATCAGTCTCGGCCTCCAGTTACTCACCTGTATCAGAGGGCTCCACTCTTGCAAGCCTGCACAGTCGACTGCATGATCGCTCATCTGATGGTCCCTTTTCTGTGGCCATCTCAATTTCAGCAACCCACTCCCTGGAGCACAGAACATTTTTATCTTCCTTGACCCCTGCTCTCTCAGTGCCCCCCCCCCTACTTCACTGGCCACTGGTGCGCTTGCGATGTGAAGCTGATTTGTATTGTGGGAGCAGGAAGGGATCTAGCACCATTCCTTCCCCACATCTGCCTCTTCTAATGTGTAGAGAGCCCTGCGTCTGGGTCCTTTGTCTTCTGTCTGCATTCTCTCCTTAGCTAGTCACACACAGTCCTGGGACCAGTTGTTTCCAAGTCTCTTTTTCCAGTTCAGCTAGCTCCAGAGAATGCGGCATTAGTGCAAATTCCAGCTAATCCATACTCCCCTCTCCTGCCACCGTTCTAAATGTCCCAGTTCAAAAGAGAACTCAATGCCTCCCCTCCCCAGCCTGGTCCTCATTCACTCTCCCCTATTTGGAAACACAGAATCCCCAACTGCTCAAACCACGAAATGTAATCATCCTTCCTTGTATCTGTTACCCCAGCAGCCAGCCAGTCAGCCCATCTGCAAGTTTTATCAACATTACCATGCCCAGAATCCATCACTGGCTTTGTCTCCTGGGAACCCACGGAGCTTTCACTGTGCCCCTACCATCCATTCCCTGTTCTCACCTCCAGCCCGCATCCCACATAACAGCCAGAGAAATTCTTTCAAACACAGATTAGATGAAGTTGCTTCTTTTCTCTAAAACACTCTCCCCAGTTCACTGTGCAAAGTCCTAACATCCTACAACTTGCAAAACCCAAAACATCTCTCACTGTCATCTCTCCTTCACCAGGAAATGCAGGTCCCATGTCTGCTCATCACCTGGAACGTTCTTGGGGCTTTGTGTAGCAGGTGCACAATAAATCCATGTTGTGAGTCAATAAACCAATGGTTCAGAGCAGTGGTTCTCAGCCTTCCTGATGCTGTAACCCTTTAATACAGCTCCTCAAATTGTGGTGAACCCCAACCATAGAATTATTATGTTCCTAGTTTATAACTGTGATTTTACTAGTTATGAATTGTAATATAATGTAAATATCTATGGTTCCCATGGTCTTAGGCAACTCCTGAGAAGGGTTGTTCTCCTCCCCCTGCTCCCCACAAGGGCTTGCAGCCCACAGGTTGAGAACCTCTGATTTAGTGGTTGAGGGAAGTATCTGAAGCACACTGTGAAGTTCTGATGGAAACCTTCCTGGGAAGGATGGATGCCGACTGTTTAGAATGGATTTCTTTCTTTCTTTCTTTCTTTTTTCTTTCTTTCTTTCTTTCTTTCTTTCTTTCTTTCTTTCTTTCTTTCTTTCTTTCTTTCTTTCTTTTCTTTCTTTCTTTCTTTCTTTCTCTCTCTCTCTTTCTCTTTCTCTCTCTCTCTTTCACATTGAAATTGTGCCTCTTATTTTTTAATCTTTTATTAGATATTTGTTTTATTACATTTCAAATGCTATCCCCTTTTCTCATTATCCCTCAGAAACCCCCCTATCCCATCCCCCTCCCCCTGCTTACCAAGCCCCCTCCCACTTTCCTGACCTGGCATTCCCCTTCACTGCCGCATCGATCCTTCACAGGACCAATGGCCTCTCCTCTCACTGATGTCTGACAAGGCCATCCTCTGCTACATATGTAGCTGAAGCCATGGATCTCTCCCTTTGGTTGGTGGTTTAGTCCCTGGGAGCTCTGGGGGTACTGGTTGGTACATATTAGTGTTCCTCCTATGGGGCTGCAAACCTTGTCAGCTCCTTGGGTCCTTTCTCTAGCTCCTCCATTGGGAACCATATACTCAGTCTATTGGTTGGCTGTGAGCCATGGGTGTTTTGATCCACTTTCCAATAAGGATCAAAGTTTCCACACTTTGGTCTTCCTTCTTCTTGAGCTTCAAGTGGTCTGTGAATTGTATCTTGGGTATTCCGAGCTCTGGGGCTAATATCCACTTATCAGCGAGTGCATACCATGTGTGTTCTTTTGTGACTGAGTTACCTCACTCAAGATGATATTTTCTAGTTCCATTCATTTGCCTAAGAATTTCATAAATTCAATGTTTTTAATTGCTGAGTAGTACTCCATTGTGTAAATGTACCACGTTTTCTGTATTCATTCCTCTGTTAAGGGACATCTAAGTTCTTTCCAGCTTCTGGCTATTATAAATAAGGCTGCTATGAACACAGTGGAGCATGTGTCCTTATTACATGTTGGAGCATCTTCTGGGTATATGCCCAGGAGTGATATAGCTGGGTCTTCAGGTAGTACTATGTTCAATTGTCTGAGGAACAAAACTGATTTCCAGAGTGGTTTTACCAGCTTGCAACCCCACTAGCAACGGAAGAGTGTTCCTCTTTCTCCACATCCTCTCCAGCACCTGCTGTCCCCTGGGGTTTTGACCTTAGCCATTCTGACTGGTGTGAGGTGGAATCTCACCGTTGTTTTGATTTGCATTTCTCTAATGATTAATGATGTTGAACATTTCTTTAGGTGTTTCTCAGCCATCCAGTATTCCTCAGTTGAGAATTCTTTGTTTAGTTCTGTACCCCATTTTTAATAGGGTTATTTAGTTCTCTGGAGTCTAACTTCTTGAGTTTTTTGTATATTTTGGATATTAGCCCTCTATCGGTTATAGGGTTGGTAAAGATCTTTTCCCAATCTGTTGGTTATCCCGTTTTGTCCTATTGTCTGTGTCCTTTGCCTTACAGAAGCTTTGCAATTTTACAAGGTCCCATTTGTCAATTCTTGATTTTAGAGCATAAGCTATTGGTGTTCTGTTCAGGAAAATTTCACCTGTGCCCATGTGCTCCAGGCTCTTCCCCACTTTCTCTTCTATAAGATTCAGTGTATCTGGTTTTATATGGAGGTCCTTAATCCATTTGGACTTGAGCATTGTACAAGGAGATAAGAATGGATCAATTTTCATTTTTCTACGTGCTGACTGCCAGTTGAACCACCACCATTTGTTGAAAATGCTGCCTTTTTTCCACTGGGTGGTTTTAACTCCTTTGTCAAAGATCAAGTGACCATAGGTGTGTGGGTTCATTTCTGGGTCTTCAATTCTATTCCATTGATCTACCTGCCTGTCATTGTACCAATACCATGCAGTTTTTATCACTATTGCTCTGTAGTATATAGCTTGAGGTCAGGGATAGTGATTCTGCCAGCAGTTCTTTTATTGTTGAGAACAGTTTTACTGTCCTGGGTTTTATTGTTCTTTCTAATCCAATGAAGAATTCAGTTGGAATTTTGATGGGAATTGCATTAAATCTGTAGATTGCTTTAGGCAATATGGTCATTTTTACAATATTAACTCTGCCAATCCATGAGCGTGGGAGATCTTTCCATCTTCTGAGATCTCCAATTTCTTTCTTCAGAGACTTGAAGTTCTTGTCATATAGATCTTTCACTTGCTTGGTTAGAGTGTCACACCAAAGAAAGTCTTTCTTTCTTTCCTTCCTTCTTTTTTTCTTTCTTTTCTTTCTTTCTTTTCTTTCTTTCTTTCTTTCTTTCTTTCTTTCTTTCTTTCTTTCTTTCTTTCTTTCTTTCCTTCCTTCCTTCCTTCCTTCCTTCCTTCCTTCCTTCCTTCCTTCCTTCTTTCTTTCTTTCTTTCTTTCTTTCTTTCTTTCTTTCTTTCCTTTTCTTTTTTTTTTTTTTTTTTTTTTTTGAGACAGGGCTTCTCTGTGTAGCCCTGGCTGTCCTGGAACTGGCTGGCCTCGAACTCAGAAATCCATCTGCCTCTGCCTCCCAAGTACTGGGATTAAAGGTGTGTGCCACTACCGCCCAGCCCTAATTTCTTTCTAATTCTCTTTATCCTTTGAGTATAGGAAGGCTACTGATTTGTTTGAGTTAATTTTATATCCAGACACTTCGCTAAAGTTGTTTATCAGGTTTAGGAGTGCTCTGGTGGAATTTTTGGAGTCACTTAAGTATACTATCATATACATATCATACCATCTGCAAATAGTGATACTTTCACTTCTTCTTTTCCAATTTGTATCCCTTCGACCTCCTTTTGTTATCTAATTGCTCTGACTAGGACTTCGAGTACTATATTGAACAGGCAGGGAGAGAGTGGACAGTCTTGTCTAGTCCCTGATTTCAGTGGGATTGCTTCAAGTTTCTCTCCATTTGGTTTGATGTTGGCTACTGGCTTACTGTATACTGCTTTTACTATGTTTAGGTATGGGTCTTGAATCCTGATCTTTCCAAGACTTTTATCATGAAGGGGTGTTGGATTTTGTCAAATGCTTTCTCAGCGTCTAATGAAATGATCATGTGGTTTTTTTTCTTTGAGTTTGTTTATGTAGTGGATTACATTGATGGATTTCCATATATTGAACCATCCCTGCATCCCTGGGATGAAGCCTACTTGATCGTGGTGGATGATTGTTTTGATGTGTTCTTAGATTTGATTGGCAAGAATTTTATTGAGTATTTTTACATCAATATTCATAAGGGAAATTGGTCTAAGGGTATGTTGTGCCTTCATTTTCATTAAATTATAAAAAGTTTTAAATTTCTTTATTTCTTGCTTGACCAAGTTATCGTTGAGTAGAATGTTATTCAGTTTCCCTGTGTATGTGGGCTTTTTGTTGTTTTTGTTATTATTGAAGACCAGCCTTAGTCCGTGGTGAACTGATGGGCTTCATGGGATAATTTCAATCTTTTTATATCTGTTGAGGTCTGTTTTGTGACCAAGTATATGGTCAATTTTGGTGCTGAGAAGAAGGTATATGCTTTTGTTTTAGGATAAAATGTTCCATAGATATCTGTTAAATACATTTGGTTCATAACTTCTGTTAGTTTCACTGTGTCTATGTTTAGTTTGTGTTTCCATGATCTGTCCATGTCTCACACTATTATTGTGTGAGGTGCAATGTGTGCTTTTGACCTTTAGTAAAGTTTTTTTTTTTTTAATATTTATTTATTTGCCGGGCGGTGGTGGCGCACACCTGTAATCCCAGCACTTGGGTGGCAGAGGCAGGTGGATCTCTGAGTTCGAGGCCAGCTTGGTCTACAGAGTGAGTTCCAGGACAGCCAGGGCTACACAGAGAAACCCTGTCTCCAAAAAAACCAAATCCAAAAAACCAAAAAAAAAAAAAGATGTATTTATTTATTTATTATATGTAAGTATACTGTAGCTATCTTCAGATACTCCAAAAGAGGACATCAGATTTCATTATGGATGGTTGTGAGCCACAATGTGGTTGCTGGGATTTGAACTCAGGACCTTCTGAAGAGCAGTCAGTGCTCTTAACTGCTGAGCTGTCTCTCCAGCCTAGTAAAGTTTCTTTTATGAATGTGGGTGCCCTTGCATTTGGAGCATAGATGTTCAGAATTGAGAGGTCATATTGGTAGATTTTTCCTTTGATGAGTATGAAGTGTCCTTCCTTATCTTTTTTGATAACTTTAAGTTGAAAGTTGATTTTATTTGATATTAGATTGGCTACACCAGCTTGTTTCTTGGGACTATTTGCTTGGAAAATTGTTTTCCAGCCTTTTACTCTGAGGCAATGTCTGTCTTTGTGCCTGAGGTGGGATTCCTGTATGCAGCAAAACAGTAAAATACTCTTAACATATCCAGTCTGTTAGTCTGTCTTTTTATAGGAGAATTGAGTCCATTGATATTGAGATATTAAGGAACAGTGATTGTTCAGTCCCAGGGGACTCAGCGTTCTCTTTGTCCTCTCGGGCACTGCATCTCTGTGATGCACAAACACAGTCAAACCACCCATACCCAGAAAATAAATAAATAAAAGTAATGTTTTTAATTTTCCAAATTGTAAGTTTCTAGAGGAGATTTTTTTAATTTTGCAAAATGATAACATTCTAATGGGACTACCCCTTTCTAATTATTACTCACAGTGGTTCTATAAAGAGAAAATTTTTATCATCAACTATTTGGGTTGCCTGGAGATACAGTTTGAAAAGGAAATTACTGCCTACTGTTTTGAGGTTTGTTGGGTTTCAAAGAGCACAGGGAAAGAGGCAAATCTCTGAAGAACAGCTGTGTTCCTCAGGAAGCAAGTCATTCAGGCTCTGGTGCAGGGGAGCAGCTCTCCAATGGAAATGAGCTGTCAGGCCCTCCTCTCCTCCATCCTCATCGATTTTACAAGGCTAGTCAGCAGCCCTCTGCTAAGCCCTTAGCCTCTGCCTCACAATTCAGCCTTCCCCGCATGCTCGTCTGTTCTGTTTCCGGGCTGTGCTCTGGCTTTATACAGCTCTTCCACACGTAAAACCCACTTTAAATTTCCACATGGACCTATCAAGGCACAGAGTACTGATAGGTTATTAAAAAGTGACTGCATATAATCCAAGGTGATGAACTTTATCCCAACCATCCTCTAGAGTACCCCCCATTCTATAGTATCTATATGTGTCTATATCTCTCTCTAAAGTATCTTGATGGATTATCACAGTAGAAAAGGCATGGCATAAGAATTTGAGGCAGCTAGCTGGTCATATGCAATCAGGAAACTCAAGAGAGAATTTTGGCGCTCTGCTCTCTCCTGTATATTTTACATGTATAAATGTTTTGACCGCATGCACATCTTTGCACCATGTGTTTGCCTGGTTTTTATTGATCCTGGGACCCCAGCTTAAGGGATGGTACCACCCATCCTCAGGACCTGTCTTCCATTCTCAGTCTTCCCTTCCTGGAAACACCTTCACAAACTTACCCAGAGGTGTTTTTCTATGGCGATTCTAAACCTGGTTAAGTCGACGGTGGTGATGAGCAGTTCCATCCCAGTGAGGTTGTTTCGAATTTCCCTCATTCTATGGGATCCTTTTGTCACATTCTGCCTTTTGTCCTGGGACTCTGCCATTTCCTAAATGATTTTCTGAATTCTGTCTACGTTAAGATTCACTCCTTATACTGGAAAGTTTTGTGAGTTTTGACCAGTGTAAGTTCTTGGGACCGCTTGCTGGTTGTTTTGTTTGTTTGTTTATGTGTCTACTGTCTTCCTATTTGCCCTTTGTCCTGGATATTATATACTTAGAATCATCTACAGATTTTCTGACTCCACAATATCTACTTAATGTTCACCTGTATTTTTGTTTGTTTTTTTTTTCCAAGACAGGGTTTCTCTGTATAATAGACCTGGCTGTCCTAGAACTTGCTTTGCAGACCAAATGCACAGCGATCTGCCTGCCTCTGCCTCCTGAGTGCTGGGATTAAAGGCATGCACCGCTATGCCCAGCCATCTTTATCTTGTGTAACTTGAGAGGTCACTCTTTTTACGGCCAAATAACACCTTATTATGTAGTTATATCACAACTTATCAACTGACCTATTAAATGCTTCTTATTTTGGCTACTGATGACTATGAAATAAAATTATTATAAATATACATTTGTGTAGGTGGGTATGTATATCTTTAAATTATTTTAATTTTACTGTTGGTGTGTGTGTATGTGTGTGCATGTGTGTGTAATGGTTATGTGTGTGTGAAGGCCATGTGTACATACCACAGCATCTGTGTGGTGTCAGAGGACAACTTTGTTTCCCCCCACTGATGCCCTGTGTTTAAAGATCAGCTGGTTGATGCACTTGGTGAGGCTCCTGTGTCTGCTTCCCATCTTCTGCAGGAGTGCTGCGATTAAAGGTGTGTCTTACTCATCTAGGTCTCTTTACATGAGTTCCAAGGATGGGACACACACACACACACACACACACTCAAACTGTCTATGAACATCAATTTAAGGCTGTAGCTATGTAAGGTACAAAAAAGTATTTCCCCCTGGAATTATAAAATATATATTGTATAATATATAATGGTCTGAGGAATAATGGCATTGTGCTCTGGCCTGGGCACACACAGGCACACAAGTGCCATATATACTTGCACACACAAGTGCACTCACACACATGAACAGGAAGAACTCGTATAAGTAGGAGATGTACTTTTTTAAGGGCTTTCTAAAACTCTTTATTAATCAAATTGTTAACTTTTAACAGAACTTGATTAAAAAAATCTTTAACAGTTTTAAGAGCTATTTTATGTTAATAAATATTAATCCTATAAGTGCTATGGAGAAGTAGTTACTTCAAATATAGAGACCTAGGTAAGGAACTGGAACCAACAAGATTATTTAGGGCAGGTGCTTTGTGAAGCTAGTTTTGACATAACCATATTCAGTGTATCCTGAATCCTGGTGTTGTTTCTCTCTATTATGGAAGAACTTCTTCCATTTGGTTTTACATTTTCTTCCGATTCAAGGGGGAGGAGAGTATGCGGGTTGAACAGATTTCGAGGCTCCCCCAGGATGCCAACTCTGTAAAGAGAATTATTGCTGTAGTTAATACAGTAAGCAGTAAGGCCAAAGACTGTGGTTCATGGTTGTGGTCATGTTACTGTGAATATCAGTCTGTAACACACACACACACACACACACACACATGCCAATCCCATTTCCATACCACCACTGTGGTCTTATATATCAGCTCAAAACTCACTCCATAGCAGGATTCTGTTTTGGCTCTGCTCATATCTCCTCAAGATGAATTCTTAGAACAGACCCCAGCCCTAAAGAGTCTGTCCCTTACTCCTTCAAGGTACAGATATCTGGAGTCTAGCGCAGCTTCTAGGGATTTTGCTTTGTTTTTTTCTAGTCCAGATGGGACTAAGTAGGGGTGCTCTGGCCAGGAAAACAGGGGTTGGCACAGGAACAGATGTCTTCTGCCCAGTAGAGGAACCACAGTGTCTGTGCCCATGGCCGTCCCAGGCCAGCCACGAGGGACCACCCACTTGCCTCCTGTGATCCTCCTTGGGCTGCTTACATTGGCATGGCCACAGACTCCACACTTGTTATCTCCTTCTCCACTCTGGGCTGGAGTTTGATGCCTGCCACATATTTTTTCTCAACGATATGTTGAGCTTTTTCTCTGAGAGATGGCAGCAGTGTAGACAAAACTGGGGAGCGCATGTCCATGGCCTTTTTAATTGCTGGACGTTTTGCCATCATCCTCCTGTGGGAGAAAGGGGGGGACAGTCACGTCCCATCATTCTGTTTCTTACAAATATTCTTGGAGAGGTCCAGCGGTCATAGCTGAACCAGATGCCGTGGTGCAGGCTGTAATGCCAGCTGCTTTAGAGGCTAAGGCACACGGATTACAAGTCCAGGGCCAGCCTGAGCTACAGAGAGCTTCTTTCTCAAGAACATAGAGAAAATAAAGGAGAGGTCATACCTGAATTGTACCAACGTCATGCGCTTCTTTTCTCCCCCTGACTCTTTGTCCTCACGCTTCCTTCGGGGAATGTTGAACATATTGGTCCGAAACAGCCGGCCTACCTCTTCCTCGATCTCCGTCAGGTACTGACGTCGGAAGACAATCCAGGCTATGCATGTGCAGAAGGTATAAAAGGACTGAACGAGAAAAAAGAGAAATCTCAGGACCCAGAAATGGTATGAGAAACTCCCAGCGTCCCACAGTTGTCATTACATAGGCAGGAGCCCAGAGATCCCATTGTCCTTGTCCCTGGAAGCTGTACAGAGTCACACATGTCTTCACATTCGTGGATGGAAAATCAGGCCAAAATTCTAAGGTATAGCAAACAACATCTTTAAAAAGGGATATTTGCTTTAGGAAAAAAGCATCTGTTAAATGGCTGCTGGATATTGCTTTGTGCTGTTTTCACTGCAAATGAAAAGTCCCCCAAACAAGAAGCTTACCTCAAAGAATTTCCAGTCTTTCTGTGTGTCTGATATTTTCTCCCTGAAATATAACAAATCACAGCTATAGGTGATAAGTTCATTGTCTCCAAAATGCAGGGCTCTAACTGGCAGCCCTATTATAATTTGGATCTGGAAGGTCCCCCGAGGCCATAGGCGCCTTTGCCAGCTGGTGGCATTATCAGGAGGCAGTGGAAATTCCAGGTGCCGAGGCCCAGGTGGAGGAAGTGGGTCACTGGGGACGTGCCAGGCAAGGCGGCTCTGTCTCTGGTCTCCCGTCTCCGTTCTAGCTGCCACTACCGAAGAAGCTTTCTTCTAGTACGCCTTCCCTCCACGATGCTTCTAAACACAGGCCCAGACCATGCTACGGCCTTTCTATTGGTTATTGTATTTCATCCTCTTCTCTCCCCAGGGGGAAGCTGGCGCTGTGATTTTTATGTTACACTTAGGAAGCTGAAGTTGAGGCTGACGTCCAGTTTTCTCTCTGTATTCCCATGGTGCTAGTCAGCCACTTAATGCTCCATGGATGGCCCCTGTTACCCGCGTACTCCTCCAAGATGGCTTTCTTTGCACTTTATACTTGGAACCACCTTTTCTGCTGGATGATCACTGAGTATGTGTTAAGTATACCAGATTTGTGTGTGTGTGTGTGTTTGTGTGTGTGTGTGTTGTTACTGTTGCTTGTTTTGAGACATAGAAACAGAAACAACATGCAGTTGGGTGGGTAGAGAGTAGGGAAAATTGGGAGCAATTAGAGGAGGGGAAAGCAAGATAAAAATAAAAATATATTTTATAATTTTTTTCAATAAAAATGTTAACTATTAAAAAAAACCCAAACAACTGTAGAGTTCTGTATAAAACAGAAACACTGATCAATAAAATTCAATATGAATTTCTCAGATTGGATTAAAATCCATAGACAAAAACCAAAAAATACTCTAATACAGAAGAACTCAGTAATAAATAGTGTTGGAAAATGGAATACTGTTAAAGAAGAAGTATCTTAGATTCATAGTTTACCTGATATGATAAATTTATATTTATACACAACACATTTCAAATGATCAAACCATAACATTTTTGATGGGATTTTTTTTTTTTTTTGGATTTGGTTTTTTAGAACAGGGTTTCTCTGTGTAGCCCTGGCTGTCCTGGAACTCACTTTGTAGACTAGGCTGGCGTTGAACTCAGAAATCCACCTGCCTCTGCCTCCCAGAGTGCTGGGATTACAGGCGTGCGCCACCACCGCCCGGTGGATGGGAATATTTTTTTTTAAACTAAGAAGGAAGGGTAGGTGGTTTAGCTCAGGAGGAACCTGTACAATTATTAGACAGCATCAGGGACAAGTTGGACAAACTCACATCAGTAAAAACATAGACTGTCTTGCTAATGTGTGTAGGTGGAGGAAACCAGCGGAAGCAGAACACATGACCAGTGCTTGTCATGGGACACATAGAATGAACACAAGTTCCCATCTGGTCCTTGGTAAAGGTTAAAAGTAAATAAGTAGATAGATAAAACACCTTCAAGTGTTATCTATATCTATCTATCTTATCTATCTATCTATCTATCCATCTATCTATATCTTAAAACTTTCAAAATTATTTGCCATAAACCCCGTGGTAACTAAGAAAGCTTAGAATGAACAGGAATAGATTTCTTAACTGTCATAAACTAAGATTCCTGGCCTCACATGTGGAAGGCTGGAGAGGGCTCTGGGATCTTCTGCTTCCTTTTTTTTTTTTTTAAGATAAGTTCATAACTGTGCTATCCAGGGAGGTCTCCAAGTGATCCCCCTGCCTCAGCCTTCCAGGTGCTTCTTACTGTAGGCAAGCATTACCAACACACCCACGTGTGCCCTTAGCCTGGCAATATATAACATGAACATTTTTAAAGGTTTGCACTTTTTTTGTTAAACATATTCTGGGTAAAAAGCCATAAGGGAAGTAGCCCAAATGCAATGTGGATAAAGATATTCAACTCAAAAATACTGTAAGACAAAACAAACAAACAACAGCAAAATAAACCTCAACCGTACAAATGTTCACAAAGGAAATAGTGAATCAAATGGGCTAGCACATACAACAGAATCCCCATAGCTACTGAGACTGTGTACCAAGGGAAAAAAATATATGGATAAAATATACGTGTAAAGAATGGAGGTCAGAATGATTTCTCACACATGACCATATATGTACGGCTGCTATTGAGACTGTACAGGAAAAAGTAAAAGCAAGAGCACAGGAATGTAGATGCAGCAGGTAACCAGGACAACCGAGTTGGTGCTCCCACTAACAAACCTCCATCCGAAGGCGAAGGATGTCTTATACGCAGCTCTTTTCCTAACTCTCGGTGTGGTTCTCGGGCCGATGTTTAACTAGGAGCTGCAGTTAGCCGCCAAAGCACCCCCACCCCATCCTGTGAGCCTCTTTAAGTTTTAGCTACAGTATGTAGACCTGAAGTAAAACTATCCCACAGACAATGCTGTCTCCGTGGTGGTCCTCACAGCTGTGGGCAGATACTGCACCCCACCCTCCCCAACACTGGCCATCAGTTGGCCGTCTCCTGAGACAACCATGCGGCCACGCAGCCCAGGTCCTCAGGCTGAGCAAGATTCCAGAAAGAACAAGTGCTGTCATCCGAAGCCGGGTACCGTTTTTTTTTTTTTTAAATGCCAGCTGAGGCTCTGGGATTCTTTCCGCACTTACTTGGCTCTTTCAAAGCAGTTACCGTTAGCGCCTGGGACAGAGTCTCACCTGAGCCCCAAGTAAGGAAATACTGTCTCAAGGGTACCAGAGGTCAAATGGAAAGGTGCCGCCTAAGGGCAGCAGATGCGCATGCGTACTTTCCACAGTTCATGTGATGCTTATCCGCCATGCCCACGCCCAGCACGAGGATGCAGTACTTCTGGGCCAGGTACTTCTGTGCATCTTCTAACTTGTTCATAACCAGCTCTATCTCTTTCTTCTCTACCAGGCCTCTGCAGGGGGGTGGGGAGGGAGACACAAGGTAGATTAATTCTGGTCAATGCCTATGTTAATGAGCAAGAAGTCAGAAGTATAGGCTACCTGGAAAGAAATAGTGAGTCAACAAACTTCACTGACCAGTTTGGCTTGCTTGAGTTTTGGCCTAGGGGAAAAAATCCTCAAAATCTCCCATTCTTTCTTTTGTTAAAAAGACATATGTAGTTTTACTTGATTTGCGTGGGTGTTTTGCCTGCGTGTATGTGAAGTGCACTGTGTGGGTGTCTGGTGCTCACGTAAGAAGAAGAGGGTCCTGGGTCCTCTGGAACGGGAGTCACGGAGAGTTGTGAGCCACCACGTGGGGACTGGACGACCCCTGAACCTCAAGAACAACAGCCAGTGCTCTTATGTGCTGAGCCACCTCTGTGACCCCTCAAAGTCATTTCTTATTACCCATTGGAGTCAGCATCTCGAGTTTAGGGTGAATGGAATGTCCCTCGTATAAATGCCTTAGACTCTATGCTGCTTATGTATCCTCAGCTATAGTCACATTGAATCCTAAGTCCTATAGAACACTCACGTAACAAGTTATCTGAGCCAGCTGCCAGGGTATCTGGTGGCTTCCCCATTCCTTAGCTTTCCCCAGGGCCTTATTTAGCTGTTATTAAGCTGAGCCGTTCTGTGTCTGAATGCAGGCTGCTCCCCACTTCTGAGCTCAGCTCCATTTGGTAGGGAACCATTTGCTGGTCACTACTCTGTGGATTTTGGTGTCAAGAGTATGAAAGCAGAGCCCAGCTCTGATTGACTTGCAAATGAACTTTGTAAAAGATGCTGGATCCTAGGTTAAGGCAGGGCTGCAGCCTAATTTTAAGTGTTTGCAACACAACACAGCAGAAGCAGTGCTGTTGATAGCATGTCAATGTCACTGGACAGCAAATGGAATGTGCTCTCAGTAGTGACAAAGGACTGCCCCTTCTGACACTATACCAACTATATGAAGGCATAGCAGGCTGGTGGTGGCACACACCTTTGATCCTGGTTCTTGGGAGGTAGAGGTAGGTGGATCTTTGTGAGTTTGAGGCCAACCTTGGCTAGAGATAGACTTCTAGGACACCTAGGCTACACCACGGGCTTTCTTTTTTTTTTTTGAACTGCAGTTTAGATTTATTTATTTATTATACGTAAGTACACTGTAGCTGTCTTCAGACGCCCCAGAAGAGAGCATCAGATCTCATTACGGATGGTTGTGAGCCACCATGTGGTTGCTGGGATTTGAACTCAGGACCTTCGGAGGAGCAGTCAGTGCTCTTAACCGCTGAGCCATCTCTCCAGCCCCACCACGGGCTTTCAAAAGGCAGTGTTGTCACAGGCCATGAAAACCTTGTGAGTCACTGGAATAAAATGAGTGTCTGGAATAAAGTGGGCTTCAACTTGAAGAGCCAAGATGTTGTTTAGTCCAAACAAAGCTTCTGCATGCAACCTGCAGCGTGCAGGCCAAGTCCCAGTGCCTGCCTCCCAGCCTTCTTCAAACACCTACTTACCCTACTTTGCTAGAGGTGTCACTAGCTAAGCCTCTTATCCTATAGAGACCAAACCGAACAGACATACAGGCATGCGTTAATCATCTGGCCGATGATTCTCAACTTTTACTCAATTATAAAGGAAAACACTGGGGGGCGGGAGGGGCACTGGAGAGATGGCTCAGCAGTTAAGAGCACTGACTGTTCTTCCAAAGGTCCTGAGTTCAAATCCCAGCAACCACATGGTGGCTCACAACCATCTGTAATGGGATCTGATGCCCTCTTCTGGTGTGTCTGAAGACAGCTAGTTACAATATACTCATATACATAAAATAAATAAATCTTTAAAATATTTAAAACCCTATTGAAGTGGAAAGAAGGGGAGGCCATGAAGCCAAAGCACAAAGGGAAAGCCCAAACTCCCAGAATTCCAGGCAGAGCTGATCTGCTCGCACCCATGTGCAGAACCTGAAAATCATCCCCTCTAGGATGTGTGGTGTTTTCAGTTCTGCCACATTGCTTCCGACATTTATGTGTGGGGGTGGAGGAGACTGAGTATCATGTAGCCCAGGCTGGCCTTGAACCTACTGTGTAGCCAAGGATAACTATGAACATCTGCTCTTTCTGCCTCCACCTCCCAAATGCTGGGATTACAGGCTGCACCACCACAATGGGCTTGTGTGTATCAAGCAAGCAGTCTACCAACTGAGTACACCCCAGCCCTTAAACATCCTTAGACACTTAATGCTTAAAAAGCAAGTGAAGGGACAGGGGTGCAGCTCGTGCACAGGACCCTGAGTTCCATTCCTACCTTCGCCAAAAATAAAAACTGCAACAGTGGCAATTTTCTTGAAAGTGAAATATCACACACACAGTTGCTAAAATGAAATTGGCATAATTCTATGAAAAAATATTTGAAAGGTAATTTAAAGAGACATAGAAGTGATTATTTTTTTTGGTTTCATAAGATCTCTCTTAGAAATGTCTTCTTCAAAAAGCATTATCCAAAGTCAGACAGAAATTTTATAAATGAAAATATGCAATTCTAAAAACAAAGCAAAACAAAAAGATATTCAGTTCTGAAAATCTGAGCTAGGCATGGTAGCACATGCCCATAATCCCAGAACTTGACAGGCTGAGGCAGGAGGATCAGAAATTCAAGATCAACTTCAGAGATATATTGACTTAAGGCCATCCTGGGCTAAATAAGACCATATCAAAAAAACCCAATTCAATACATAATAATAATTATTATTATAAATATATAATATATAACAAAAATAATATATAAAGTTTATTATTATTATTGAGACAGAGTGTCTCACTGTGTATCCCTGGTTGCCCTGGAACTTACTATGTAGATGAACCTGGCCTCGAACTCCTAAATATCCACCTGCCAATGTCTCCAAAGTCCTGGGATCAAAGGCATGCACCAGCTGGTCTACAGATATTATGTATCTACCAAAGAAACAGGCAATGCTCAAATCCACAAACACAAGAGGCATGAAGGGAAGCCCTCACGCAGCCAGTTAAGATTTAAGGGCGTGACATTTACCCACTTTGCATGACTGAAATCAATTCTTTTCCTCTGTGCAAAGACCCCAACACAGTCTATATTTAACTCTGTTATAATGAACTAAATCAACTGATTTCTAGACACTTGAAAAATGAAAGGTTGTCATGATTTTCAGAACCCATAATCGAAGATTTGGGCTGGCTTGTTTTCCTACCCGGCTGTGTTCTCGTTAGTTTGCAGTGCATTTAAAAACTAACCAGAAGACCTTTCTTCTCTGTTACTTATAAACTAATATGTAAAAGAAATGTCTTTGCTAGATAAGTAATAAGCCTCAGAGTTAAAAGAAACGGGAGGTTATAACCAGCCAGAGTCATACAAATCCACTGAGTCCTGTTTGGGACTGGAGGGCTCCTCCAGCCTTGTGAGCCGTTGGCTTCGGCTTTTGATGCTGCCATGGAAACGCTTCTCGTTCTGGCTGCCCTGCTGGGAAATGCCACCCTGAAACAACACTCATGCTGCGTATCTCATGGTGGCATCACAGGGACAGCAGTGCCAGAAGTATTTATCTGACCCCTTACAAAACTGCTATCCAGGGTCATCTATCAGTTCACAAAATGTTTCTCCAAGGGCTTAATCAGATACAGGGGTTTTCTATTCTGAAGATGTTCTGTAGCAACAAATTAAGGGCTCCACTCAGCATTCCTAACCGCTAGATCACTGAGCGGATTCCACACGTACGCGATGAGGACAGCCTAGGCGCTTGGATACGGCTTGTGAAAGGTCTCCAAGTCTGAGAGGCATTGCTGCGTTCTGGGCTCCAAGTTCCCAGATTTGGCCCTGAGGTTTGTCTTTTGGCCACTGCTGCCTAACAGTGCAGCTAAGTTTCTACAGACATTTTTTTTTTTACCCCAGCTAAATCTATTTAAAAATAACAAAAAACAAAAACCAGCAACAACTTAGCTTTTTGTTATCAGATGCTTACAAACCTTTTAGCATGAATTTTGTAACCATAAAAAAACACAAGAGAAAGATGTGGAGCAAGAGAGAGAGAGAGAGAGAGAGAGAGAGAGAGAGAGAGAGAGAGAGGAGAGAGAGAGAGAGAGAGAGAGAGAGAGTTACATGGTTCTGTGTTGAAGTCACTAGCTATATGTGTCTGCTGAGCACTGAGTAATTCATCTGAACTGAGGCCGGTAGAGCTTCCAGATTCAGGCTGGAGAGTTGGCTCAGCGGTTAGAGCACCAGCTACTCTTCCAGGGGAGCCTGGTTCAATCCCCAGCACCCACATGGCCGCTCATAACTGTCTCTAACTCCAGTTCTAGAGGATCTGACACCCTAAGACCAATATACATGCAGGCAAAACACTGCTGTACATGAAATGAGAGAGAGAGAGAGAGAGAGAGAGAGAGAGAGAGAGACCAGATTCTAAAGATTACAGAAAAAAGTAAACTATCCCATTACATCCTGGGCTGGGGATGGTTCAGTAGGTAAAATGGTTGCTGCTCAGGCTTAAGGGTCCAGCTTTGTATCCCCAGCATCCATGCATAAACTTGGCGGGGTGGCAGGCCTCTGCGACCTCAGCTCTGAGGGGAAATGAGACAGACAAATCCCTGGGGCACTTGGCCAGCCAGTCTAGCTGAAAACCAGCAAGTGCTGAACACAGGGAGCGGCCCTGTCTCAAAACACATGGTAGAAATGGTGGAGGAGGACCCTGCCAGAGACCCAAGGCCCCCACATGCCCAGGTATTGGGTGAGCATACCGCCAACCCTACATGCATACACACACATACACCACACACACACACACACACACACACACATGCATACGCATGCACACACATGTATGCACAAAGAAAGAATACAATTTAAAAAAAGAATTATTTTAAAATGCTAACATCTTAGTATTGACTACATGTCATCATATTTTTAACTCAGTAGGATGGATGAAATAATTATTTAAATTAACTTTAGATATATTTCATTTTGTATGTTTAAAAATAAAAATTAAGATTTCTTATCAAAACTATTAAATAATATTAAAAATAAAAATTTCTAATAATGTATCTTGAGGATATAAAAAGAGACTTTTTATATCCTTAAGAAGACACAGTATTAGAAAATTTGGGGCCGGGCAATGGTGGTGCATGCCTTTAGTCCCAGCACTTGGGAGGCAGAGGCAAGTAGATCTCTGAGTTTGAGACCAGTCTAGTCTGCATAGCAAGTTCCAGGGCAGCCAGGGCTACACAGAGAAACCCTGTCTTGAAAAACCAATGATGATGATGATGATGATGATATAGGACATTTTAAATTGCAAACACGGCTTTCGTTATATCTCCTCATTGAATGGTACTGATCTGTGCTTGCTGGAATGTTTCATGATGAGAATCCCTGTGTGAACTGCTCAGTGAGCTCGAAAACGAAGCAAATTCCCCTGTGTGAACTGTTTCCCAGACCAGGAAGACTTACAAGATGCCACCGCCCCCCTCAGCCTAGGTCATAAACCCCCAAAGCTTGCTGTGGGAGCTTACTCACACCATGTAGCTTTGGGGTTTCTTTTCCATTGAGAGTCTCTCCAGATAGTAGGACAGATAGTACAGCAGCGCCATGAGGAAGCTGTCGAGATTCTTATTCCTACGAGGAAATTGAAGAAAAAAACCCAGAAACCAACATGGGGTTTCTCATGAAGCACAAAGGGACACGGTATGAGAATAAATAGAAATATATGGTTCTAAGTCAGTCACACAGTTAACTTACTACCCATCGTGCTGCTGAAAAAGACTCATTCCAGGATAGTGAGATACCAAATTGTTAACGCACTGTTCATGATTTCACGTATTTGTTCTTTAAGTAACATATTTTCATTGTTTGTAAAAATGTATAGGCTGGGCACACCTGTGAGCCCTGCAACCCACAGGATCTCAGGTTCCAGGCTAGCCTGGGCTGCTAAACGTAACTGCCATAGAAAAACTTCCCCATACCATAACCCTATTTTAATATACAATCAAAAGTACAGAAATATATGAAGCAAACATACTCCTCTCACACGCGTTTGTAACCATCTCCTTGTAGAGATGCTCATAAACACCGGCTGGGCTGCTCGGAAGCAAATTGCTCTCATGCTCTCTGGGACCTGGAGCCGCTGAGGCTTCAGGAAGCGCTCCCAGATTCCAGTCTAGACCTGCACAGAGGCACCTGTGCTTTCTAAGAATCAGATCTGTATTCACTTATTAGACAAAAGTCCCTGCCGAGGGAGAAAGATGCGCGCCGTCTCATCAGCTGTACCTCATAAATGTGGTGAAGGAGCAGATCCGCTGCATTTCAGTGTCTTGGAGCGACAGCAACGCGACAACTGAAACAGAGAAGGAGGCAGCGGTTAAACAGAGCGGAGGAGACGCACTGGGGGCCGGCGGCAGCGGCGTCATGCGTGGAGTGGGAGGAGAAAGTGGCTCACACTTGACGTCGTCCAGCGTGACATTGCCCTGCTGACCTCGTTTCTCCAGAGCCTTAGCCGACTTTTCATCCCTTGAGGCGAACCTTTTATCAGTCAACCTGTTTGAAAACAGAATAGCCTCAAGTGATTTTTTTTAAATTTATTTTTATATTATTTGTATGGGTGTATATTACATTCGCACGGTGCTTACTGGGGTCAGAGGAGAGTATTGAATCCCTCAAGTATAGTTACAGCTGCTTGTGAGCTCTAGGAGTCAAATCTGTGTCCTCTGGAAGGGCAGCCAGTGCTCTTAACCTCTGAGCCACTGCTCTATCCCTCAGAGAATATTTTAAAAGATTTAGCTGTATCTAATGTATCCTGAGATACACAAGGAGTTGGCTTGTGTTGAGAGCTTCGGTGTCATGCACAGTTCCATTCAATGTAGTATTATTTCAAAATGCACTTTATTGAACACTCTATCTAGTGTGCTAGAAGTAGAAGCATGTAGACTGACATAAAATGTAAATTCAAATAGGTAATTTTTGTTTGGTTTGTTTTCTTAAGACAGAGTCTTTCTGTGTAATCTTGGCTATCTTGGAATTCACTCTGTAGACCAGGCTGGCCTCCAACTCAGGGATCCAAGTACCTCTGCCTCCTGAGTATTGAGATTAAATTCACATGCTGCCACTGCTCAGCTTTCAAATGAATTATTTATATCACTTAATGGGTTGAGGATGTGATTCAGTTTGCCTAGAATGTATGAGAGGTCCTGGCTTAAGTTCCAGTGCTGTGGATGGATGGATGGGTGGGTGGATGGATGAATGGGTGGGTGGGTGGGTGGATGGATGGGAGGGTGGGTGGGTGGATGGATGGGTGGATGGGTGGGTGGGTGGGTAGATGGATGGATGGGTGGGTGGGTAGATGGATGGATGGATGGGTGGATGGGTGGGTGGGTGGGTAGATGGATGGATGGGTGGGTGGGTGGATGGATGAATGGGTGGATGGGTGAGTGGATGGATGGGTGGATGGGTGGGTGGGTAGATGGATGGATGGGTGGGTGGGTAGATGGATGGATGATGGGTGGATGGGTGGGTGGGTAGATGGATGGATGGATGGGTGGATGGGTGGGTGGGTGGGTAGGTGGATGGATGGGTGGATGGGTTGGTGGATGGATGGGTGGGTGGGTGGGTGGATGGGTGGATGGATGGGTGGGTGGGTGGGTGGATGGATGGGTGGATGGGTGGATTGGTGGGTGGATAGATTGGTGGGTGGATGGGTGGATGAATGGATGATGAATTGGTGGGTGGATAGATGGATGGATGGATTGGTGGGTGGATGGGTAGATGGAAGAAATTCTAGTGTCACTGCTATTTTTAGATTTTAAAAAAGCCATAACAAGTTTGAAATGCACTAGTAGCCATGTTATCAAGGGAATGAATGTCTAGGGGCTGTTTGTAATTCTAGCTGTAATTGAGACCCTGCCTAGGTTTCCCTTGGTGGGTATTTTCATACAACCTAGGAAAATGGGACTGGTATTTCTTTGCATTCGTAAAGACAAGCGAGTCCATGAGAAATGCTATGGTCAAAGAGAAGCCACCTTTCTGAAGCTCCGCCGTCCATCTCAGCAAAGTGAACCGCCTTCCCTTTCTTGCCTTTCTCCTTGAGTTCTATTGCAGGTGTGAAACTGCAACGAAAAGGTATGATTAGGGACTTTCCTTTTCCCCTGGGAAGACAGATCCTATGGGGGTGGGGCCAGAGCTCATGTAGTCTGAAGACTGGCATATATTAGCCGCGTTCAACTCAGGACCTGTTTTACACATGGAACCACTATCAAGAGGAAGATTCACACCTCTGAAGAGCAAGCTCATAAATGCAGAAGAAAAACTTCCTGTGTTTATTGAGTACTGTGACGGGCTAGGTACTTTTAGGTGCCATCTCATCCTTCACAGTACCTTTATGAGGAAAGTATTACTGCCATCATGTTCACGCCTGAGAACTAACTGGTCAAGCCAGAACAGGCCCCAAGGCCTTTAGGCACAGTGCTGTGCACTTAGTCACCAGGCAGTGCTGTGTACTTAAGTCACCAGGCAGTGCTGTGTACTTAGTCACCAGGCAGTTCTGCCTCCCAAGCAGCCATCACTGTTTAGCTGCCTTGTGTTGATTGTATGTGGTGTGTGTGTGTGTGTGTGTGTGCATTCTTAAAGGAAAAGCATGAGAGAGAGAGAGAATGAGAGAGAGAGAGAGAGAGAGAGAGACGTTTTATTCAATGTGACCATGTTGGGAAGGGCAAAGAGATCCTGGGCAGGGAAATTAAAGTTTGAATAGAGTGCCAAGGACGTGCACCTCTAAGCAGTCCCCGTGAGGTGAGGTCCCATCCTCTATTGTCCCCATTGTCTGGGCTTCTGTCTCCTATGGTAAGGTTTTCTGGCAAGTTGCTAGGACTTGGTAAAATCTCTTCTCTGGTGACAAGTTCCTGCAAACACACTACAGGAACTGTATGGGAGTAGGGAGTCCAACCAACCATGATGAACATGATGAGGCCCTACTATGTTCTAGATATTTCTAAGGACAGGAGATTGTGTCTTGAGTAGAGGCAAACACACAGATTCTCTGGAATGCCATGTCAAACACAGCAGTTTGGTGGCTTACTGGAGGTTACAACTTACTTTTCTAACCCAAGCAAGTAGCTTCACCTCTGTCCAAAGCTGTGTCTTACTGTTAGGTTTAGGCAAACATGTAGTAACAGAGGCATTTCCCCCCACATTTAATTATTCTCTAAAAATGAAGACCAAGCCTGTCCCATTATCTCTTTCCCAAATCCCACAAGGAAAATTTTTGAGAAATACTACCCCATGGGAACAGTAAAGTTAGTTTGGTACTTCCTTCTAGGAGGTTAGCCAACCTCCTGGCAATAGCCGTGTTGTAATAAACCATTAGTTCCTAAAGGCTGGAGAGATGACTCAGCGGTTAAGAGCACTGACTGTTCTTGCAGAGGACCCAGGTTCTATTCCCAGCACCCACATGGAGGCTCACAACCATTTGTAAGTACAGTTCCAGGAGATCTGATGCCCTCTTCTGGTCTCTGTGGGAATTAGGTACATATGTAGTGCACAGACATGCAGGCAAAGCACCCCACACGTAAAATAATAAAATTATCTTTAAAAAAATCTTCTTACAGCCAGGCCATGGTGGTGCACACCTTTAATCTCAGAACTCAGGATTTCTGAGTTCAAGGCTAACCTGGTCTATAGAGTGAGTTCTAGGACAGCCAGGGCTACTCAGAGAAATGTTTTGTCTTGAAAAACAAAAAATAATAATAAGAGTCCTTTCAATAATAGCCTTAAAGGACGTGCTTCCTCTCAAGAACCATGTGAGGAATATTTCCTGAAAGCTTTAAACACGAACACAAACAAAGGGACACATTGGGCAGCTGTAATGTTTGAGCCTTACTTGAATTCTCATCAGGACAAACATAAAATACATCAGACTCTAGGAGCCAGCTGAATGCTACCTGAATATTTTATATTAAGGCTTATATTTAGGCATGCACATAGTAATTTGGTGGGTTTTCTATGAAAGTGGTTATAGTTTGAAGTACATGCTAAAATATTTATTGATCAAATTATGTAACTGGGGTTTGCTTCACAAAAAAAAAAAAAAGCCTGAGGGTTAGAGGTTAGGTGGACCGTGTGTAGGTAGGATTATACCTCTGTCTGTCTTCGTGGGGTGGGGGATTACTCTTTAGATCGGCATCACTTACATTGTACATGTAAGTCCCAAGTATATAGTTTGACAGCGTTTTTAACATGTATATACCCAAGTGACTAGCACAACACGTGAGCCATTTCCAGCACCTCAGAAAGCTCCCTACATCTCCTTCCCTCACCACCACTAATTAGCTCCTATAAAGAGAATTTTTGATCCTTATCATTACAACCATTCGTTTTCTAAAAAAAAAAAATTACTAAACTATAATTTTTGTGAATGAAATTTCTTATGTCTCATGACACACATTGATCTTTTCAATAATTCTCACTTTGATAAATTCTTACTTTTATTTTATTTATTTTGTGTGTGCGATGTGTGTAGGCACGTGCGTGTGACATCCATCGCATAGGTCAGAGGATAACCTATGAGAGTCAGTTCTCACCTTCCGCCTGGATTTTTTTTTAAATGTATTTATTTATCATGTGCATATGAGTACACTATAGCTGCCTTCAGACACACCAGAATAGGGCATCTGATCCCATTACAGATGGTCTGTGAGCCACCATGTGGTTGCTGGGAATTGAACTCGGGACCTTTGGAAGAGCAGTCAGTGCTCTTAACCACTGAGCCATCTCTCCAGCCCACCGCCTGGATTTAAGGTAAGGTCTCATCCTATTTCTGCTGCTTCTCGCCTGCTCCAGGCTAGCCCGTCTCTGCTGGGATATCAGAAGCACACCACCACACAGTACTTTTCCATGTGGGTTCTGAACCCAGGTCCTCAAGCTTGCGTGGCAAGCACTTTACCCGCTGGGCTGTTTCCCAGGCCCTTTTCTCTTTTAATTGACATAATTTGACATGTATGTGGAATACATTGTATGATATCCCAATCCATGTACATAAGGTGTGATTAGTGATCAGTCAGGACCCGGCATCCTCATCACAGCAGGCATTTACTATGTTTTTGTGATGAAATCATTCATAAACCTGTCTACAGTGATGAAATATGCAATTATTTTAACCAATATCTTATTGGGGTTGGGTATTTTATTTTTGAGACATAGTCTGATGTAGCCCAGGTTAGCTTTGAACTCTAGCTCAGGCTGTCCGTGAACTCATTATGGAGCCAAAGGTGTCCTTGAATCCTTCATTCACCTGCTTTTAACTCCCAAGTGCTGGGAAGACAGACATTTACAAACTATAACCTTCATTCTTTTTGTTGGTTTTTGATAGCTCAGACTCAACAGGAAACTTAGGAAGCCCTTGAACTTAGGATTGTCTTGCCTTGATCTCCCCAGAGCTGGGTTTACAGATGTCTACCACTGTGCCCAGTCATATGCAGTGCTGGAGACTGAGCCCAGGGATTTACAAATATGAAGCAAGCACTCTACCAACCGAACCACATCTGCAGCTCCACAGCCTGCACTTGAAGTCATAACAATCCATACTCTCCAAAATTAATGTCAGCCAGTCCACCCATTCAGAACAATTGATAACAAGCTAATAAAAATTTGGGCCGGGCAGTGGTGGCGCACGCCTTTAATCTCAGAACTTGGGAGGCACAAGCAGGTGGATTTCTGAGTTCGAGGCCAGCCTGGTCTACAGAGTGAGTTCCAGGACAGCCAGGGCTACACAGAGAAACCCTGTCTCGAAAAACCAAATAAAAAACAAAAACAAAAAAACCCTTGGATTTACCTGGCTTCCATGTGCATCTCACACTCAAGCATATAATTAAAAGCAAAATTTAAAACATTTAGTTTATTAATACATTTCATGACTATGTAAGTATATTAAACTTTTATCTTTAAACTTATTAGTAATCTTAACTATGAAACAGTATGAGATTAGCACTAAAACTTGGTTTGAAAAGTGCTGACAACTAACCATTATATAGAAATTCAGTACATAGAGCTAGCTGGGCAGTGGTAACACATGCTTTTAATCCCAGCCCCTGGGAGGCAGAGGCAAGCAGATCTCTGTGAGTTTGAGGCCAGCCTGGTCTACAGAGTGAGTTCCAAGACAGCTAAGGTTACACAGAGGAACCTTGTTTGAAAAACCAAAAAAGGGCTGGAGAGATGGCTCAGCAGGTAAGAGCACCAACTGCTCTTCCGAAGGTCATGAGTTCAAATCCCAGCAACCACATGGTGGCTCACAACCACCTGTAAAGAGAGCTGACACTCTCTTCCAGTGTCTGAAGGCAGCTACAGTGTACTTACATATAATAAATAAATAAATCTTAAAAAAAATAAAAATAAGAAAAAATAAAAAGGAGGAGGAAGGGGAGGGGAAAGGGAGGAGGAAGAAGAAGGGGAGGAGGAGGAGGAAGGGGAGGGGGAGGAGGAGATCAGTACACAGAAAGCATACCGGGAAAGCATGGTCACATTAGCATTTAGCATCAATATTGGCAGTTAAGACTGGCTCTTCTGTGGCTACCCTGTCTAAGCCCAGGCTTTGCCTGTCTAGCTCATATTCACTGTGTGTGATGTCACAGGAGCTACTGAACAGGATTTCCCTGACATCTCAGGAGCAAAAGATAAACCTAAATGACTGCTTTGGAAACAGCAAGCTACTCAGAGATGCTGAGAGCAACATAGTCTATAAAACGCAAAGGCTTGCTGCAAAGGATGTACCTTAGTGGTAGCATGCTTGCCTGACGAGAGCAAGGCCCTGGGCTCAAGGCCCTGGGCCCAGGACGGTAAGACAAAAATAAAACAGAAACATTTAATTTTGACTCTAATGTGAAGTCTTGGAATTATCTGACAATACATCTAATGCCTTTATAGTTATAAAGTACAAACTACGTGTGCTAACCGGCTCCTTTCTGGGCGGGTCCTCAGCTTCACCTGCCCGACAGCTTACAAAACATTTTTATATGAGACTCAATCTTAACACATCATTATTTTCTTTCTTTCCTTCTTTCTTTCCTTCTTTCTTTCCTTCTTTCTTTCCTTTCTTTCTTTAGAAATTTTTAAAAAGATTTATTTATTTATTTATTTATTATATGTAAGTACACTGTAGCTATCCATAAAAGAGTGTCAGATCTCATTACAGATGGTTGTGAGCCATCATGCGGCTGCTGGGATTTGAACTCAGGACCTTTGGAAGAGCAGTTGGTGCTCTTAACCGCTGAGCCATCTCTCTAGCCCACATCATTATCTTCATAACACCCAGTCCAGTCCCAGATGACTGGCACCATAAGGATAAGGAAGGGGGAGGGGCGGGGGCAAGCAAGAGCGGGTTGGGAATGTAGCTGGGGGCTGGAGAGCCTGCCTCAAATGCCCGAGGCGCTGAGTTCAAGCCCCAACATAACAAAAGCACGTGTATCTTTAAATATACAACGGTTTGGTACAGAACTGTGCTGCCCTGCCTGGCTTAGATACAAACTCAGTCACCATCCCAAAGAAGATTAAAACTAGGTTTGCTTTTTTTTCTCTCCCTTAAGCTAATCATTTTAATCTTACAAAATTTACCATAAACTGCAGAAGGTGTAATGTCATCTCGTTAATTTAAAGCGTAATTCTATAACTTAAAGGGCAATTTTACAAAGTAGCCGGGAACATGGTCTCTGAGCATGACCTATGTTTGAACTATCTCAGTCCCCAGAGACCTGTGCAAATGGAATGCATCATTTCCTCTCAAGTTCCTTACCTCCTTAAAAGTCTCAGCTCCTTAACTGTAAACCGTTGGGCTGTTTCAGAGGGTGGCTTAAATGATTAGTACAACAGCTGGTCCGTAGAAAGCAGCTCACCAGACATTATCAGAAAACAGTGTCTTTAAGGCTGTTCAGCAAAATCATTATCTTCAGATAGTGGGATTTCATTCTATTTTTTAAAGACTCTTCTGTATGGCTTAGTACCGCCCCTACCTAGCACATGTAATTGTCATAAAAATAATTTTAAAAAAAATTTATATTTAACTTTACCTTCTAAATTCCAGAGTTTTTGTTTCATCTTTCCAGTACCACATTCCCAATCGTAATCCACATTGCTGTAAAATGAAATGATTACACCATATATAACTAAAATTCACTTTACAACCCACATGTCCCTACAAACCTCTAATAATTTCTGCTATTCTCTCATTAATCACATGAAAGACATCCTCGAGTTTCTGATCCTCCTGTCCCAACCTCTCTGTTGCTGGGAGTATAGACATTTGACATTACCCCTGGCTTATGTGATTTTAGGAATGAGGATCCAAAACAGGGATGGGTGCATGCTGGAATGTCACTCAATCACCTAAGTGACACCCCAGACTATTTCACGTGTTTGGGTGTTTTGCTTCTTGTGCATGTATCTGTACACCATGTGTGTGTGTAATGCTGGAGGAGGCCAGAAGAGGGCATCAGATGTCCTGGAGTTGAAGTTAGCAAAAGTCATGAGCCCATTTGTGGGTCCTGGGAATTGAACCTGGGTCCTTTGGAAAAGCAGCCAGTACTCCTATTCACTGAGCCACCTCTCCATTGTTGTGTTTTTTCTTGATTTTATCATTTTTGTTTTTAGATGTGGTCTCAACATGGAAAGGGGAGAAAGGATGAAGGAGAGAGAAAGTGGGACAGCAGGCAAGGGGAAGGGAGGATGGGGGGAAGGGGGAAGGGGAAAAGGGGGAAGGGGGAAGGAAATTTAACTCAAAGCTAGTAGTCATAGGCATTCAGAAGATGTCATACAGCAACCTTTAGTCTAGATTTAAGTTAGGATCCGACTAAAAAAGGAAGGAAGGAAAAGAGGGAGGGAGGGAGAGAGGGAAGGTAGAAGGAAGGAAGGAAGGGAGGGAGGGAGGGAGGAAGGAAGGAAGGAAGGAAGGAAGGAAGGAAGGAAGGAAGGAAGGAAGGAAGGGAGGAAGGAAGGAAGGACAGCTGTCTCTGACATTGTCCCTACCTTCGGGGACAGAGGGTAGCAGGGCGCAAACCCTTTCTCTCCTGGGGTCCTACCAAGAGCCCAGCTTCCCCTGTAGTAGGACTCCCAATCTCACAACCACATACAGAAGAGAGTGAACTTTCATAATAATCTACATATCCGTGTGGGAAGTCAGACAGAATTCAATTCCGACAACACACCTCTTTACTTTTGCGTTTGGGGGCAAATGTGCTCAACTGTTCTTGAAAACTGCAGGTACCCGACGAAGGCGTCGACCCGCCTGCGGAGGAGCCCGAGCGCAGAGAACAGGACCAGGACGCCAAGTGCGGCCCTGGCCTCCCTATAGAGTCCGGCTGGGCTCCCACGGTGCCTGCTACACCGCCCGCCACGCCGAGGGCCGGTCCCGATCAACACTGCCCCTCCGGTCACCCAGCCCGGGGGCGTGCGGCCAGGTTGCACTTACATCCAGCCGGGTGGAGGATTGCCCGACAAACTGCTTCCTCCTGGAGTAAAACTCTGGGACGGTCAACATGGTCTCACTCTTGAACATCACACCGGCGTCACCTGGGATACCGCCACGCCGCCGCCCGGCTGGCGCCGGAGGGGCGGGGCTTCCGCCGCACGGGGGACCCTGAGCACTCTGGGTGTCCCAACCCCTGTTGCGCTCGCGGCCTGCCCGGACTTGACGCTTCCCGCGGTAACCCGCATGAAACCATCACGCTTTGCTTTAATTGGAGTAGCCAGGTACAATCCTATAGGAAAGATCTGTTCCAAAGCGCCTCGGCTCGCACAATGAAGCTGAAACTCAGTGGGCTCTAGCTTGATTAGGAGAGTTCGATTAATGGACGAGATTATGGGCACGGAAATACAAAGTTTTGGGGCAGTTCTGCAAAACTAGTGGAACCTGGTTTTAACCTACTTGTGAAAATATTCACATCTCCAGGATGGTGGTGGCACACACCTCTGAATCCCAGCACTCAGAGGCAGAAGTAGACATCTCTGAGTTTGAGGTCAGCCTGGTCTACAGACCTAGTTCCAATACAGTCAGGGTTACAAAGAGAAACCTTGTCTTGAAAAACAAGAATAGCCCTTTTCTCAGGCTGCCGGGAAGATGGCGGACATTCAGACAGAGAGTGCTTAACAAAAGCAGCCTACAATCTTTCAAAACAAGAAGCAGGTTTGGGCAAGGAAAAACTCCCTCAGTACTACAAAAACATGGGTCTAGGCTTCAAGATGCCCCGACTAGTAATGTCTCCATCGGAGGCCGGATCCTGTCTGGTGTCGTGAGGAAGATGCAGAGGACCATTGTCATCCGCTGGGACTATCTCCATTACATCCGAAAATACAATCGCTTTGAGAAGCGTCACAAGAACTTGTCTGTGCACCCGTCCCCCTGTTTCAGGGATGTACAGATCTGGCGACATCATCACTGTTGGAGAGTGCAGGCCCCTGAACAAGACTGTTGGACTCTTGTGCTCAAGGCCACCAAGGCTGCTGGCACCAAGAAGCAGTTCCAGAAGTTCTAAGGGGACTCTGGCCAATGCTCAAGAACAAATAAAGTTATTTTCCAACTTTAATAATAAAAAAAACCAAAACAAGTTCAGCCAGCTTTCTTATGGAACCTAGACCACCAGCCCAGGAATGATCCCACCCACAATGGGCTGTGCTCTCGCCCCGCCCCCGCCCCCGCCCCCAGTCATTAATAAGGAAATGCCCTACACTGGCTTGTCTACAGCCTGATCGCATGGAGGCATTTTCTCAGCTGAGGTTCCGTTCTTTCTGATGACTGTAGCTTGAGTCAGGTTGACATAAAACTAGCTGGTACAGTGTGTAAAACATTGACCTTGGTAAGTACTCTAAATTAGTGCCGCTCTAAAACAAAAGCAGCGACAGCTTGCTCAGTGTTGACTGGCATTCAAAGGAGCTTATGTTCACACAGGGTCAAGACACTTGCGCTTTCTCTCCGCAGTTGACCAACAGGCAGATTTGGGTTATTCTCCCCCCCCCCCCCCCAGTGTAAGCAGTGTTAGATGAAGACTGGGAAGGCCTGACGCACCTGCTTTTGTATCCTCACAGCTGAATAGGTGTGAGATGCAGTCTATATCGGAGTATCCATAAACTTTCCAACAACAGCAGCATGCACATCACTGCCTTCTCTAGTCTACCAATCTTCCAGTCACTGGCTGTGGCGTCCTAAAACCGTAATCAATACCTATCCACTGGAGTCAGTTCTAGCTGGGATTTTTGTTTGTTTGTTTGTTTGTTTGTTTGTTTTGAGACAGGGTTTCTTTCTCTGTGTAGCCTAGGCTGTCCTGGAACTCACTCTGTAGACCAGGCTGGCCTCGAACTCAGAAATCCACCTGCCTCTGCCTCTGCCTCCCAAGTGCTGGAATTAAAGGTGTGTGCCAGTTCTGTTGATCAGGTTAGTTCAAATGCATGGGAACCTACCGTGTGCCTCTAGAGTTCAAGTCGGAGGATAAGGGCAAAGCCTGCCTACTAATTGAAAAGGGAAAAAGAAGACAATATCCTAGATGCCAGGAATTATTTAACAGTCGGTATCTCCAACTTGGAGTGGTGTGAACCAGGAAAAAACGAGATAAAGTTTCAAAAAAGACAAAGACCAAAGCATCTAGTTATTCCACAATCAGGAGAGAATGTGAACCTAAACCCAGATGACCCTCTAAATGCATTAAAGGCTAACAGAAAAATCAAGGGTTTTATAGACCTCAACTGCCCCTAACCTTGGCCTAAACTAAGGTGAAAGGAAGTTCCTGAAAGATTAAAACACTATTTAAAATTAACATGACAAGGCAGGCTTGGTGCAGGCTTGTAAGGCCAGTGTTCTGGAGGTGAGGCAGAGGCCAGCCTGGGGCCCACAATGTGGAAGAGCTAGCTGACTGCAGACTGTCATCCCCTGACATCTATAGGGGAAGCACATTCCTACACAACAATGAATGTAACAAGCTTTTTAAAGTTCATACTGTTATAAAGTAGAAATAGTCTATTAAGTATCCTGTGGAAGAAAGAGTTTTTGTTTGTGCCTAATCAAGAGACATGCTTAAGATCTTACAGACACCAAGGAGAAGGGCGTGAAAAGATGGCTAAGCAGTTAAAGATGCTCTGTGGAAGGCCCGAGTTTCTTTCCCACTGCCCACATGGTGGCTTTTAACCGCATCTGTAACCCTAGTTTCAGAGATCCAACCTCTTCTGATGTCTAAGAGCAGGAGGTATACATATGATATACATACATATGTACATATATAACATTTGTAATACATAAAATAATTTTAATTTAAAAAAAGCAACTAAGGAGCATATAACACAGAACAAAATTTCTGGTCTCAGATTTCCAGAGTCCACATTAACTGAATACAAGCATATATTTGTGTTGGACATGGTGGTGTATGCCTTCAGTTCCAGCACTCAGGAGGCAGAGGCAGGCAGATCTCTGTGAGTTCCAGTCACCCTGGTCCACACACTGAGTTACAGGACAGCCAGGGCTAGGTAGAGATACTGTTTCAAAAAAAAAAAAAATCAAATGTTTATTTAATGAAAAAGTCATAGAGTTTCACAGTGTTGTAATTCTGGTCATGAAGAATTATAAGAAGAGAACAGTGCTTGAGACAGTCATGGTGGTGCATGTCTGTAATTCCAGCCCCAGAGATCCTGGGGCAGAAAGACTGGGGGTTCAAAGACTGCCTGCACTACATAACAAGGTAGACTCTAAAGACAGAACACTTGTGAGGCCAAGTATTGAATAAACATTCTTGACTGTTTACTCCTAACCTTCAATTTACAACCTGCCTTCTCTGCACTGACAGTGGTGAGTAAGAGTACTTACGGCATCTTGATTGGTTCTAAAGAAGAGACATTTTAAAATTAAAAATTAAAATTGCCACACTAAGCCAGAAGTGAATATGCTCTAAAATATTTACATTCTGGTAGTCATACCAAGACTGAAACTGGATTCTTTTAAAGACCTGGAATGTTTACTCAGGAACGAACTTTTGTATATCATTTCTAGTTGAGAACATTTATTCATGCCTATTTATGCATTAAACATACAGAAACAATTGAACATTCCTACTCTATTTAATATTCATTTTTATTGTGTGTGCATGTATGTGCGTGTGTGTGCATGTATGTGCATGTGTGTGTGTGTGTGTGTGTAATGTGCACATGAATGCCAGGGCCCATCAGAGGAGTTGGAATGCCCCGGCAGGAGTCATCCACCTGTTGTGGTGCTGGGAGGGAACTCAGGTTCTCAGGAAGGCAGTATATATATGCTTTTAACTGCTGAGCCATCTTTCCAGCCCCTTCTACTCTCATTCTTGATTTTCCTTTGTTTTTTTTTGTTTTTGTTTTTTTGGTTTTTTGTTTTGTTTTGTTTTGTTTTCAGACAGGGTTTCTCTGTGCAGCCTTGTCTGTCCTGGAACTCACTCTGCAGATCAGGTTGTATCAAACTCAGAGATTCACTTGCCTCTGCCTCCTCCTGGGATTAAAGGTGTGAGCCACCACCATGGCCCTGTTTCCTAATCCTAACATATATTCCCTTAGCAATGGCTTTGGAATCTTTGTGTGTTTAAATGAAATCTTACACTCATTTAGGTGTAGAGGTACATGCATGTGTGTGTGAGCAGGTGGTGTACCAAGGACGTGGAGCCTGAGGATGGAGACAAGGGGGCCAAGGTTGGTTTGTTTTATTTTAATTTACAGACTCCAAAGGCAAGAGGAATATGTTTTACCACATGACTTTTGTTGTTGTTGTTTTGTTTTTTGGATTTGGTTTTTTCGAGACAGGGTTTCTCTGTGTAGCCCTGGCTGTCCTGGAACTCACTCTGAAGACCAGGCTGGCCTCGAACTCAGAAATCTGCCTGCCTCTGCCTCCCGGAGTGCTGGGATCCCAGGCATGTGCCCCCACCGCCTGGCTACCACACGACTTCTACAACCTACAGCTTCAAGCAGGAATGTCCTATGTACCTATCCACTTGACTTCTTAAAAGATCTTTTTAATTTCATCCAGATATTCTGATTGTACTCCTCTTTAAGATACAAGGTTGAGCAGGACAGTGGTGGCGAAATCTCAGCAGGCAGATCTGAGTTTGAGGGCAGCCTGGTCTACAGAGTAAGTTCCAGGACATCTAGGGCTACACAGAAAAACCTGTCTCAAAAAACAAAACAACAAAAAGAATAAAACTGATAATGACGGGGGTGGGGGGGGGCTGAGGATGTAGCTCAGAATGCTGGCCTAGCGAGATGACTCGGTCGGTCGGTGGGTGGGTGGGTGGGTGGGTTAAGCACTGACTGAGAGGCCTGAGTTCAGTCCCTAGGACTCAAGTGGTGGATGGAGAGTTCCCACTCTCACAAGTTATTTTCTGACATGTGCACTGTGGCAGGAATACAAATACATAATAACAACTCTAAAAAGAGCAGGCTGGAAAGAGCTTGTTACTCTGGCAGAGGACCCAGGTTCAATGCCCAGCACCAACATGGAAGCTCACAGAACTGTCTGTAACTCTAGTTCCTGGAGATCTTCTAGCCTCAGTGGGAACCAGACACACACATGGTGTGCAGCTAGACCTACAGCAAAATACCCATGTTCACAAAATAGTTTTAAATACAAAAAATAAAACACCACTAATTGCCAAAAATTATTCTCATCTGAGTATTAAATGGGTGATATATTATCATGTAAGCTACATTAATATCTCCTAAGATATGTACAAGTTTTAATGCCTTTCCATTATACAAACAAAATGCTATAAGAAATTTAAAGAGAGATTCTTGCAAAATGTCACAAATCTCAATTACTGTAACCATCATCTTATTTTGATAATTATCTTGATTTATCACCTTAAAACAGAGATGTAGTAAACAGACATTCAGATGCCAATGTGCCTGTTTTAAATTACCTTTTCTATTCCCTCAGCTTCTATCTGTAAACATATTGCATTTGCTTTAGTCACCCCAGCTACCACTTGGAAGTTCAAATGATGTTAAGTATTCCTTGGGCTGTAATTTAACCTGCAACCAAGAGCACACATTGTTTCCACTGTTATTTGACCAGGACTAGCCTAACATTTGGTAAGGAGTTCCCAGGTGTTGAGTTACTGGTTTCAATTAGCTCTTGGAAACAGTGGTTATTTTAGTGGCTTTATCTTAGTAATATTCAAATCTAGATACATTTGAGAAGATAGTTAAAAATTTAAAAAAAAAAAACCCACAAAAAGGCTGTTTTACAAATTACTTTTCAAAATAACAGGAAATGAGGTATGTAATGCTTCCAGGTTGGTGTGATAGCAAGAGGTCAGAGGTCAGACCAGTCACTGGTCATTGAGACTTTAAACCAACCTCTTCTAAAGCAAGGCCTAAGATGAATCATGCCAGCTTGCTCTGTAGAAAGGCCTTACCGGTTGACGTTGGAGCAGGGATATTTTCATCAAAGGCTGGGCATGTTCAGTGCTCACCCAGCATGAACAAGGTGCCAAGTTCTGGCCCCCCACTCCTCAGGATTGGAAAATAAAAACCAAACCAACCAAACCACCTTGAACTAATAAAGGACTAATGAAAGAGCAGTGTAATGGGTATTATCTTACTAAAAACTGGTATAAAAAAGTCACTTTAAAGCCTTTGATCCCAGCACTTGGAAGGCAGAGGTGGGTGGATCTCTTAGTTTATAAACTAGAGGCCAGCCTTGTCTATGTGAGTTCCAGGATACCTAGGGCTGTGCCCCCCCCCCCACCACCACAGTAACTTTAGGCCAGGGGTGTTGGCAGTAATGTTGTGATGGTGCATTAGGGAAATGGAAGCACGGGAGCTCACGGTCATCTTCAGCTACACAGGCTAACCTGTGGCTCCAGGCTACCTAGGCTACTTCACTCTCAGCAAACAAAATCATTCTAAATCTATTAGTATCAAAGCACTCGGCCAAGTGTTTGTGTGATGGCCTGTGTAGTCATTCCACTGCAGCCTTAGACGCTCATTGCTGGAAGTGTTTACGAGTGTCACCCCAGCACACATTAGTCGGCCTCACGTTTCCAAAGCACAGTCTTTGAAGATGCTGTGAAAGTATTCTGAAGCAATTTTTCAATTGTCCATTTATCTTCCTTCCCCATCTAAATGAGGCTTCTTGCTTCCTAATTTTAAATTAACGCATACTATTTTTATAAAAATAAATGTTACTAACAAGGATCCACAAGAACTTGGAAATTATAGCTTCTAAAACTCAATAGTATTTTAAAAATAATGAAGTAAATTTTTATGTAGGAAGGTATTAAAATTTCTATGTGCTGTAAAAACTATGAAATTTCAAATTAACTACTAAATTTTACCCCAATTCCTCTTTAATTAACTTTTAAAGGTAATCCCATTTTTTAAAAAAAATAAGCTGGGCAAGAGTGACACACACTTTTAATGCCAACACTCAGGAGGCAGAGGCAGGCTCTGAATTCAAGGGCCAGCCTGGTCCACAGAGCAAGTTCTAGGATAGTCAGGGTTACATAGAAACCCTATCTCAAAAAAAAAAAAAAAACCAAAAACCAAAAACCAAAAAACCAAAAAAACAAAACAAAAAACAACAACAACAACAAAAAAAAAACTAAAAACCAAATGGCTCAGCAGGCAGAGGTACTTGCTACCAACCCCCAAACCTTGTTCAATCCTGGGGACACAGTGTGGAGAACCACTCACACAACTTGTCCACCCTCAAATAAATGTGATTTAAAAAAAACAGTAGAAGTAATTTGAGACAGGTACTGTAAAAGCTCTAAGATCTTCAAAAGAGAAAAGGCACCACTTCCCAAGTAATTACAACTCCCACTCAGGGTCTTACAGAATTTGCCATACGCTCAGACAGTTGAGCTGTTTTATAGGAGGGTAGAGCAAGCTCGACCGCCTGGGATTCAACATTACATCACTCCTAAGCTTGCCTGCTGGCTTGTTTCAGGAGCCCGTACATCACAAAGCGCACGTTTCTATACCCCATTGGTTACTGAGAAAAGAAGCTGTTATTTTTGTTACTCTGGAGAAAAACGATTTTGTGCATGACTCTGGAATCCAGCTTGCACTCCTGCGACACTTAGGTGGCTTTGTTTTTATCTTAAACGTGAATACTAAAGCCAGGACTTAGGAGTTTACATTCACTTGAAGAGACCCCATCAGGTTTCTATATATTAAAGGGGTTACCAAGATTCTTCACCCCTTAAATTGTTGGTGATTTGTGGCAGGAGCTTCATCTGGGAATTAGAGAAAACTGGATTAGATACATTTCACAGCATACTAACTTCTTAAAGATCAACGTGAGTAAAACATGGGAAGAAAAAATTGAAAACGCCAGACAATTTTGAGATCAATTTCAGCTTTACTTTAAATGTGCATTTGTGTGTTTACAGAATATACCTGTCTTTATTATTACTGCAGTGTTTACTTTCATCTCATAGTACATAAAAATAAACAATCCAAGTTTCTCTGTATCTTAGTGTAACCAAACTTCCATAGGACAGGTGTGCAAACATCAGGTTTCTCATTTCAAGCAAATCTCCACGTACATACTTAAGCTTAACAACAACAAAAAAAGCTCAAATCAGCAATCGCTCTAAATGCATTAAAGAGAAACCTCGGTTTTTCCCCCAAATCAAACTTTAGAACTAACCTTTTATAACTAAACTAAGTTGTTGCAACCTTTCCTTACATATGTATGCACCAGGCTAAAGACTTCCAACAATAGATCTTACTTGGCACAAGGACATTTCAAAGAAACCAAAACAAAAGGGAGAAAAAGAAAAGAAGAAAGGAAAAGAGGTTTACGCGGACTCCAGCGCAAGCCTAGTCCACTTCTTCGATGGTGGGTCCTCCAGAGGAGCCGCCGCCGCCGCCGCCTGGACCGCCTTGGTAAAGTTTGCTGATGATGGGGTTGCACACTCTCTCAAGCTCTTTCTGCTTGTGTTCGTACTCATCTTTCTCTGCCATCTGGTTTCGGTCAAGCCAGTTGATCACCTCCTGACACTTGTCGAGGATCTTGTTTTTGTCCTGCTCGCTAATCTTGCCCCTCAGTTTCTCGTCTTCCACGGTCTGCTTGATGTTGTAGGTATAGGACTCAACGGCGTTTTTGGCTGCCACGCGATCGCGATTAGCTTCATCTTCCGATTTGTACCGCTCGGCCTCCTGCACCATCCGGTCTATGTCGTCTTTGCTCAGACGACCCTTGTCGTTGGTAATGGTGATTTTATTTTCCTTACCGGTGCTCTTGTCGGCAGCAGTGACGTTAAGGATGCCGTTGGCGTCGATGTCAAAGGTGACCTCGATCTGGGGGACCCCACGGGGTGCTGGGGGGATCCCAGTCAGGTCGAACTTGCCCAAGAGGTTATTGTCCTTGGTCATGGCCCGTTCGCCCTCGTACACCTGCACCAGCACGCTGCTCTGGTTGTCTGAGTAGGTAGTGAAGGTCTGCGTCTGCTTGGTGGGGATCGTGGTGTTTCTCTTGATGAGTGGGGTCATGACGCCGCCAGCTGTTTCGATGCCAAGCGACAATGGAGTCACGTCGAGTAACAGCAGATCCTGCACATTCTCCGACTTGTCGCCAATGAGGATAGCCGCCTGCACAGCGGCGCCATAGGCCACCGCCTCGTCGGGATTGATGCTCTTGTTCAGCTCCTTGCCATTGAAGAAATCCTGCAGGAGCTTCTGGATCTTAGGGATGCGGGTGGAGCCGCCCACCAGCACGATCTCCTGGATCTGGCCCTTGTCTAGCTTGGCATCGCGCAGCGCCTTTTCCACCGGCTCCAGGGTCCCTCGGAAGAGATCGGCGTTGAGCTCCTCGAAGCGGGCGCGGGTGATGGACGTGTAGAAATCCACGCCCTCGTAGAGCGAGTCGATCTCGATGCTGGCCTGCGTGGACGAGCTCAGGGTGCGCTTAGCGCGCTCGCAGGCGGTGCGCAGCCGGCGCACAGCGCGCTTGTTGGGCCCAATGTCCTTCTTGTGTTTGCGCTTGAACTCCTCCGCCAGGTGGCTGACCATACGGTTGTCGAAGTCTTCGCCACCCAGGTGGGTGTCGCCGGCCGTGGACTTCACCTCAAAGATGCCGTCCTCGATGGTCAGAATGGACACATCGAAGGTGCCCCCGCCCAGGTCAAAGATGAGCACGTTCTTCTCGCCGCCCGCGCAGCCCTTCTTATCCAGGCCGTAGGCGATGGCCGCGGCTGTGGGCTCATTGATGATGCGCAACACATTGAGGCCGGTGATGGTGCCCGCATCCTTGGTGGCCTGGCGCTGCGAGTCGTTGAAATAGGCAGGAACAGTGATGACCGCGCTCTGCACCTTGCCCCCCAGGTAGGCTTCGGCGATCTCCTTCATCTTAGTGAGGACCATGGAAGAAATCTCCTCGGGGAAGAAGGTCTTCATCTCCCCTTTATATTCCACCTGCACTTTGGGCTTCCCACCTTCGCTCACCACTCTGAACGGCCAGTGCTTCATATCGGACTGCACTGTGGCGTCCTCGAACTTCCGTCCGATCAGCCGCTTGGCGTCGAAGATGGTGTTTGTGGGGTTCATGGCCACTTGGTTCTTGGCGGCGTCGCCGATGAGGCGCTCGGTGTCGGTGAAGGCCACGTAGCTGGGGGTGGTGCGGTTACCCTGATCGTTGGCGATGATCTCCACCTTGCCATGTTGGAAGACCCCCACGCACGAGTAAGTGGTGCCCAGGTCGATGCCGATAGCCGGGCCGCGGGCAGACATCCTGACTGAAAAACAGGCAAAGCGACGTTAAGACGAAAGAGTCGGGAGAGGCAAGCCGGGACCCGAGCCAACGGTCGCTTCACACAACTCTTCACGAGCGCGATTAGCGTCTCCCGGAGACCGCGGCCGGGCTTCCCGTTCTTATAGTCGTCCCCCTGCCTGCTGGAAACTCCCGGAGCCAATCGGTCCCCGGGCCCGCCCGCTCCAACCCGTCCAGCGCTCCCACAGGCTTGCCTGGTCGGAGTGACCAGCCGGTGGTCCAACAGATATCTAGTTGGATGAGGAGCCGGACTCCGGCCCCGGGCAGGGAGACCAAGGGGCGGCCGTTATGCAAATGAAGCCCCGCCCAGTATCTCCAGCGCTTGGGGGGCGTTAAGCTCGCGCCAGGGGAGCCAGTGTGGAAGCCCCCTTTCCCCCGCGCTCTTTGCCTTTTCTAAAGCGTGATTCGTTGACATCGTTCAGATTGGCGGGGCAGAAGCCCAATGAGCAGCGCAGAACGCGAAGAGTTTGGCAGGTAGGCGCGGGGTGGGGCGCAGAGGGCTGCGCCGAACGGGGCTGGGCGGGGCGCGCGGGGTGCGGCACGGAAGGGGCGCTGGCCTCCGGAAGGGTTTCGGTACGGTTCGGCGTCGGGTGCCGCTACTGACTTGGCTCCCGGGACCCGAATTCTTTCTGGGGCGGTTGCATCGAATAAAGAACGGCTGGGATCGGCTCTCGTCTTCCCCGCCCCTGCTGTTCCTGCAGCGGGGACGGGGCAGGGTGCGGGGCGGTTCCAGGGCGGGGACTGCGTCTTGGAGAGTGCGCGGCGCGGGAAGGCTGCAGGGTGCTTACCCCGGAGGCAGGTGGCTTCCCGCGCAGCGCGAGAGGCCGCGGCCCGCGAGCCTCCTCCTTGCTCGGAGCCGCTGTTCGGCCTCCGCCCAACCTTCTCCCTCTGCTTTCCTAGTTTATTTTCTTTCAAGCGCCCTAATGGGCGGTTTTGACTTCTTGGTGGCACTGCGTAATAAACCAGTGCCACCCTCTGACTCTGATCCCCGCACGCGTGATCCTGTTTAGGAACTGGTCATTTTGCAAGGAGTTCGGTTGAATGAGATTGTCTTTTTCCTACGAAGAATAGCTTGGCAGCACAGACTTGTGAGAGGAAGTAGATGAAAAAGAGTGAACATCTTTGGCACTTGTTTAGCCGGAATATGAGAATAATTCTGGAAAGTACTCTCTGGTACGGGGGTGGGAGGGTGGGGTGGGCAGAAGCCGTCTCCTGTAAAAAGACTCCCTGGAGGAAAACGGAAACCTGTAATGTAGAGCCACCGCTTCGCCTTACGGATGGGAAGCTGAGGACAGTCGTCGCTGTAAAGCTTTGACAGGTGCCTAATACGAGATGAAAAAGGGAAATGGTCCTTCCTTAGGCCATGTGTGTGTGATGAGAGGGTGAACATAAATCGAGAGAAGTCCGGCGAGAACTCGGGGCAGGCAGGGGCACGCTGAGCCTGAGGGAAAATGTCAGCGCATCCCCGAGGAGGTGGCATGTCTAACTCCTGCAGGGGAGTGTAGGAAAAGCATTCTGCATCCAGGTTGAGGTGGTGGAGCGTGGGCAGCACGAGTTCAGAAATGAAGACTGGAGTCTATATATGGTCAGCAGCTTTCTGTGCTCTTGGGATTTTTGATTGTTCCTTTGTTTTTGTCTTTGAAGCTCCAGGAAAGAAACTTTGAAACTGGCTAGTAAGGTGTGTGAGACAGTAATGGAGAAGGATGTTTGTATGAGAAACACGAAAGTTTTCGTTGTCTAAAAGGTAATTTTGACAGAATTTTATAAAAACTTTTAAAAGAGTTTTTTTTTTTTTTTAATTGTGTGTCTGTGTGTGTGCAATGTGGTGCAGAGGCCGGAATTAGAGACCCTAGAGCTGGAGTGCTGGAGTGCGCCTGAGCCTCCTGTCACAGGTGCTGGGAACTGAACCCAGTCCTCTGGTGGGGCAGGAAGTGTGCTTATCCTCGGAGCCATCTCTCCAGCTCAGAGTTCTATAAAACTTGATCAGGAAAGTTTTAAAGAGTCTTTCTATTCCTATGTGTAATTTACAGTTTCAAAAACACATTTGCCATTGATAACAGCAAGTCTCTATCTTCCATGAAAGAAACACTTGAAACAGGAAAGAATTAAAGAAAATATCAAACCATATATCATAGCCTGTGCTCATATACCCAGCACTGGAGAGCTTCAACGAAAGAGGGGGAGAGCTTGGTGGAGCCGAAGAGACAGCTCAGCTACGAAGAGTACCAACTACTCTTGCAGGGCCCTGGGTTCTGTTCCCAACATAGACATGGTGGTTCATAACCGCTGTAAGCTCCAGTTCTAGAGAATGTCTCCACTTTATGACATCCTTGGGCTCTTGTACTCAAGTGCACATAAACTCATAAAGGCAAGCACATATGTAAGTAAAAATATGTAAACTTTAGGCAAGCAGATGTACACATCCATGTAGACAAAACACCATTGTTATTATTAACATATTTTAGAATGAATCTGTAAATAAGGAAGGTAGTGGGCTGGAGATAAGTCTCAGTAGTTAAGAAGCCTGAGGCTTGGGCTGGTGAGATGGCTCAGCGGTTAAGATCACTGACTGTTCTCCCGAAGGTCCTGAGTTCAAATCCCAGCAACCACATGGTGGCTCACACAACCATCGGTAATGAGATCTGACTCCCTCTTCTGAAGTGTCTGAAGACAGCTACAGTGTACTCACAGATAATAAATAAATCTAGAAGAAGAGGAAGACGATGACCCTTGAGGCTTGTTCTTGTAGAGTACCCAGGTTTAGTTCTCAGCATCCACATGAGGACTAACAAACATCTGTACTTCTAGTTCTAAAGGATCCAGCGCCCCCTTCTGGCCTCCGAAGGCACTGCCCACGACTCAGGCTTTCTCCTTAGAATTTAAGCAAAACAAGACTGAGAGCTGCCAACCCCCCAACATTTTCATACAGAGACCCTTAGTGTTTCAGAGGAAGCCGTCCATTTCTGAAGTGACTACGTCCTACTTATGCACTCATTGCAGACGAAACTTGCAGTCTTCCGTCACACTCATATTTAACAGTTTTCTGGGATGACAGCAGCAGCTATGCCTGGGTTTTTATTAGATGTATTTTTCTGCTTGCACTTTTCACCATAAAATTATTTTTTCATACTGTGCACGGTATCTTTAGCCTTCCCCATAAAGATACTGTAATAGCACTTTTATGTGACACTTCTTCAGTCATAGAAGATTAGCACATGCTCATCTTGTCAATATCTTTTACATTTCCTGTGTTTGTGTTATGTTTTTAAACAGGCTTTTTTCCCTTTTTGACAATTATATTCAGCATTCATTAAAAACCCAGTTGAGGTGGTGTTCTGGCACATATGTAATCTCAGCACTCAGGACCAAGAGGCAGGAGGATTACTGCTTAGTGAGATCCAGGCCAGCATGAGCTACAGAATGAAGCAGGAAACCCCAAGTAAGTAAAAAGTTAAGATCCCAGTCCATTATAAGTTACTAGATCAGCAAGCATCTTTACCAAATAATATTGTGTTATCAGTAGTGTAGCAAAACAGGCAAACCCTCCTGGGATTGCCCACTATTGCCTTCTTTCTGAGGACTGCGAGGCAGTGTTTTTGTTTTCACTTTGAAGAGACCATCCCCTTTATCCAGTGCTAATTTGTGTGGGGCTCTTCCTAAGGAGACAATAGAAAAAGTCTGTGCTAGGATTTATGGTAGTAACAGTAAGCCGGGAATGGGTTAAATATCTAACACAAAAAGCCACTACATATATGCCATGGTGAATTATGTGTGTATGTGTGTATATATTTACAGGACTTTTGTGCATAATATGTGCATAATATTTATAGGATTTTTTTCTTTCCTTTTAGCCCTGGCCATTTCAGAACTCATTATATAGACCAAGCTGGCCTTGAACTCACAGAGATCTGCCTCTGCCTCTGCCTCCTAAGTGCTGGGATTAAAGGCATGTGCTACCATACCCAGCTAGTCACAAGATTTTTAAAACTAATGTTACAGTAGTAGTAATATTTGGGAACATTTACCATCACATCTCTTTTTTATTTTTTTAAGATTTGTTCTATATATGTGTCCGTGTCTCTGTATGTGTCCACAGAGGCCAAAGAGGGCCTTGGATCACCAGAAGCTGGGGTCACAGTGAGCTATTGGAGGTGGATGCTGGGAACTGAACTCAGATCCATCCTCTGCAAACAGAAAGTCTGCAAGTGTTCTTAATTGCTGAGCTATCTCTCCAGCCCTGTTTACAAGATCTTGATAACACAGGAAATTGCCCTTGATATAATTAAGTGAAAATGAAGCTACTCAACTTCTGTAGGCACTTTATGTTTATTATTTGCCAACATGCATGTACCCCAATGCATGCCCATGTACTAGCACAAGTCAGAAGACTGTAAACTTAACCTGTCTTCCCTATCACTCTCCTCCCACTCCTTTGGGACAGGTTGTCTTGCTGAACCTGAGGCTTTTGGTTGGTTGTCTAGGCTGGAAGCCAGCAAGCCCCAGCAATCATCCCTTTCCACACGCACTCGGAGCTGGAGTTATGGGTGTGTGAGGTGCATCCATCCTGTTATACGTGCACTGGGATTCAGTTTTTTCCCCCGTCTGCATAGCCCTGGCTGTCCTGGAACTAGCTCTATAGACCAGGCTGGCCTCAAACTTAGAGATCTGCCTTCCTGTGCCTCCCAAGTGCTGGGATTGAAGGCATGAGCCGTCACAGCCCAGCAAACTCTGATGCTGTTGATTATGCAGCAACTGTTCTTAAACAATGAACTATTTTACCATCTCCAAATTTTGCATCTTATTCTATTAGTAGAATAAGTCTACATATACGAGAACTATAGCAGAGTTTAGAAAGCAAGATTATTAGTAATTATATTTTTATTATATTTTTATAATTGATTTTTTTTTTGAGACAGAGTCGTGTGTAGCCCAGGCTGACCTCAAACTCCTGATTTGCTTGCCTTACCCTCTCAGGTGCTAAGATTATAAGCACTGGCCAATGCCCAGTTTATTCATATAAGGATTAAACTCAGGGCTTGCATACGAGGCAAGCTCTATCAACTGAGCTACCTTCCCAGTCCCTACAATTGAGGTTTAAAATGGCATCTAACATTTGACTGAAACAAAAACCATCAGTCCCATTAGTTACACATAACTAGTACTGATTCCCAACAGGTAAAACCTCTCCTTATCAAATAGATCATCAGACTGTTTTCAAAATATCTTCTAATCCAAAGACTAAATTTTCACAGATTTGTCAAAGAATCAAGAGCTTTAGCATACTGTAAACACTCTTCAATTAGTCCCTAGTACCCAGAAGAGTGTCTGGAACCCCGTAAGAATTCCTAGCCTGGTGGGTTTTGATTTTTGACATGGTGTTAGTGTTTGAACCCAAGATTTCATGTACATAGAGCCTGTAATGCCCCTTATCTCTAGGCTATATTCCCAGCCCACTCATTACCCAAGGCACAGTATTTCAATCTGAAAACAACTTCACCTTTCCCCTAAGTAAGAAAAAAAATCTTACACATTTCTGTATTAAATGACATTGCAGAGGCAAACAGTTGTGACAGGTTCCTCTCTGAAACCATCTGTGCTGGAGATCTTGAGCTGCTATGAGGCCTGAGATGACATGTGCACTAGTGTACCGGTGCTCGCTGGTAGAAGACTGAATTACCCTGGGACCTTTGAATCCCACCCAAGCATAACTTTTCTTAGCGTTGGAATTGTTTTGAGGCCTGAAGAGAAATTGAGCAACATCTTGTAATTTGAGGATGTATAAGCTAATGTTTATATTTAAGGTCTCCAATAAACATTGCCATTTTCTAAATCTTTGAAGTGCCTCCAGCCCTGTTTGTGACAGGGTCTTGTTATATGAGACAGATTAGCCTTGGTCCTCCTGTCTCAAGTATCCTCTGTTGGATTTTTCCTCCTACATATTTTCTGTGAGAGTGTTTCACATGGTTCTGGGGATCAAACTAAGGTCTTCAAGTTTGGTGGCCAGTGCTATAACCTGGTGAGCTACTTCATCAGCCCTAAAGTACCTGGACTTAAAATAATAAATATACAATTCCTTGTCTCTACAGGAGGCGGAAAAATCACTACTTGTTTGCTTTGACTCTTAAAATTTTTTTTTTTTTTTAAGGATTTATAATTATATGTAAGTACATTGTAGCTGTTCTCAGACACTCCAGGAAAGGGTGTCAGATCTTGTTAGGGATGGTTGTGAGCCACCATGTGGTTGCTGGGATTTGAACTCAGGACCTTTGAAAAAGCAGTGGGTGCTCTTAACCGCTGAGCCATCACTCCAGCCCCCAAATTCTGCCTTATTTGGTATAGTGATTTAACCTGCAATTCCAACTCTGAATTCCAACTCTGAAGGCAGAGGCAGAAAGATCACCACCAGTTTAGTAGCCTGGGCTACAGAGTGAGACCCTGTCTCAAAAAAAACCCCAGCAAAAACAAATCTTAGTGTTCGGTTAAAACTAAACTGAAGATATGCAGGAACACAGGCAAAGACTGCCGCGTCTGTGCAGACCGCTAGAAACCTGGACCCTGAAGAGGTGCTTTCCGAGAGACGTGACCAGAAGCTGCAGGATTTGCCTTCTTCATCCTGTGCTACCCTGACTCATGGTCCTTGGGGCTGTCAAGGGGACAGGCAGACCAAATACTCATTATTGTCGACCCATAAGATTCCTTACCTGAAAATAAGGAAAGCAAATTATACTGGATAAGTTATTTCTTTGAATAATAAAATGTTTGCTATTTTGAGTAAAGAAGTCAAAGAGTTAATAGTTTTATCAGATTTTTATACATCATTATTTTGTCTGAGGGATAAACTCTGTCTCTGACTTATTTCAGGTTTGCCATGAAATAGCATTTTCTAATCATTCTTTGTATCAGAAACAAATAAACAGAAGAACAGGATTCAGCAATACATTTTAGCTAATTCTCTTTGGGCCACACATGGCCACCTCTGGTGACATCACAGTGACACTAGAGAACAGGAGAGGCTGGTAACTTCTCCGACTAATTATGTTGTAAAAGAATCAGGTTGCTAAACAATGCAATACAAATAAAGTAATGTACAGACAGTTTAACTTCTGAATGTAGAGGAGGAACTTTTATTAGGTAAAAGCAACGGATTTTAAATGTAACAAAAATAACTGTATGTAATCCAAAAATTCCATTTAAAATAACATACAGAAAATAATCACATTATGACTTGTGCCACTTATAATTACTGTAACTCATTACACATGTGGTTAGTACAGTCAAAATCCAAGCCATTTTCTTTAGTAAATCTAGTTTGATAAAAACATAATCAAAAATTGTTGAATCATTTCTATCTTGACTTGTTTAATTACTGGGAAAGTTTTCTATTTTCTAGGTATTTTAGGAAGCCTGTGTCTATATGCTTCCTTATGCTCCCTACAGAGATTAACTCTGGTGTTGTCTAGCCTTTTTTTCTTAAAGCAGTCATATATTTGGAAAATGTTTTGTCTGTTTGTGATAGGGTCTCAGGTAGCCCAGGCTGGCTTTGAATTCACTCTGTAGCCCAGGCTGACTCTGAACTTTTCTTGACCCTCCCACCTCCCAGGTGCTAGGACTACAGGCAAATGTCACCATGCCTGGCTTCTGGCTTTGCTCTTTGGGGGGATTTCTCTTCTTTCCTCTCTTCCTATTATCCTACCATGGTGGACTCTGTCTCTGACTTTTCAGGCAAGGATTCTAGAACAGTATTCAAGTTCTTACTATCTCAGAGTTAGACTTTTCTATTTTTAATAAAAAATTTTTTTTACAACAAGTTCTCATTATATAGGCTTGGCTGGCCTAGAACTCATTATGTAGACCAGGCTGGCCAAGAACTTACAGAGATCAGCCTGCCTCTGCCTCCCAACTAAAGGAATTAAAGCTGTGTGCCACCTTTATTTATTTTCTAAGACAGGTTTCTTTGGGTAACTTACTAAAATATTTGAAAAATTTTGCATGAAAACAAAGCAAGCATTTAAACATCTGATATTACACACACAAAAAAGCAATAAGTACTTAGTCACATAGTTAACAAAAAGTAAAAAGAAGTATATTCACAATAAGGAAATAATATGATCATAAGATTCATATGGTTAAGGAGTGGATGTGTAGCAAAGCATTCGTAGTCACAGCCAGACTCTACTCTCACTAACTCCTCTCCTCGGGACGGGATTTTTATAAACATGTTGCCACTGCACTTAGCACTGACTTTTATGTTGAGATTTGAAGAGGAGCATTGTGCTACACACTAGTTCTGAGATCAACAGAAATTTATTCTACACTATGGGGTTTTAGTGTAAATAAGTTCAGAAGAAAATAAGGTATGATTTGTGGAAATCTACCACTGCTGAATAATAATGCTCCTCTGTTCTTCAAGAGACTTAGAAAGAAGCTTTGCTAATATTCACAGGCAAGTGTGCGACTGGTACCCAGGGAGAAAGGAAAACTAGTGTTACACTTCCATAATAGCTACATCATCCTGTAAAGAACTGGCCTTGGATTTTCTTTCTCCATCTCTTTTTACTTACACTCTACAGATATTTTTAGTATCCTCTTAAATTGCTTAACTACATTTCATAATATATAAGCTATAATTCTGGTTACTTTTAGAATGATATATTTATGGAAATACATAATTATCTCCCTTTAGAATGTATGTAAGTAGTCTAGCAAGCCCTATTATTCTAGATCCATGAAGATAACATGACATAAAGTTTCATTTTAGTGTAGCTTTAATCATCGATGTCACATGACTTTTACAGTCACTTTTCTTTAGCAGATTTCCCATAAGTACTGGGAGAGTCACCGTGAATCAGTTTTGTTACAACAAAGTGATTCCAAAGTGATCTTTATTGAGTTTCCTTGGATCTTTGCAACTGGAACTTTGGGGATGATGACGTTTGTCAGGAAGACAGAAAAGATGGTGCCACGTCAGATCTGATTTCCTGGGTCTGCACTTAAAGATTATCTGTTGAAGAATGATTCTTCCCCATGTTCTCTCCAAATTCAGATTTGTCACTTCTCCAGAGGCTTAGAAGGCCCTACTGCACCACTGCCACACAGAAAAAGACAAAACTCAAGAAAAATAGTATCACAGGTCAACTGCTCTACAAGACAACATCATGCTTAGGTTGTAATATGTTAGCTTTGGCACAGGGTAGGAACCAGAGAACAGCTCCTAGAAGTCAGATTGATTTATCAAATCTAATGCACTGCACCTCCCAAATATAAAGTATTATTACTGGCAGAATCTTCAATACAGGCACCTTTTATTTTGATTATTCATAGGATTTAAGTAAGGATGGCTGGATACATCAGTGTATGACAAATAGGACGCCACAAGTGAGACAAAGGAAGTGCTTCCCTTCAAACAAGACAGTTTACAATGTGTTTGCTACTGGCACCATCTGACACACAGATGTGATACATTGTTATGCTCCTGGTTTTAGTCTGCAGCCACCACACAAACATTACTCTCTCCAAATAGGTGTATCCTCTGCAAATGAAAACCAAGTACATATGTGGCCAGGGTTAGTTCTAGGTCTGTAACTCTCCTAACTGTCCCCTAGTATTGGGTAGTGATATTTTTGCAGGACTATTTTGGTCTTATATTAATATCCTTAAAAAAAAAAAAGTCCCTTAAAATGTTTTTCTCACATTAGGGAACATGAACATTTGAAGGAAAAGGTGATCTTCATAATCAGTGTGTTTAAGTTTGCTTCACCAGAAACAGTACTGTGGCATACACACTAGTGACACCAGCACTTGGGAGCTAGAGGCAGGAGGATCAGAAGTTCAAAACAAGGCTGGGTAACCTAAGACCCTGTCTTCAAAATAAAACAAGCCCCTAGTTCTATTAATTTGATAGAGTGAATAACCAGGTATAAACCGTTGGTTTTAGGAGAAAAACATTCTTTTAAGTATGGCTTTAAGGCTGTATGTTTAATTCTAGTCCCCCCCCGCCCTTTTTTTTTGAGACAGGGTTTCTCTGTGTAGCCCTGGCTGTCCTGGAACTCACTTTGTAGACCAGACTGGCTTGAACTCAGAAATCCATCTTGCCTCTGCCTCCCAAGTGCTGGGATTAAAGGCGTGCACCACCACTGCACAGCTTCTAGTCCCCTTTCAAATAGGTCATTATACACGAGAGAGGGAGTGGGGGGGGAGGAGAGAGAGAGAGAGAGAGAGAGAGAGAGAGAGAGAGAGAGAGAGAGAGAGAGAGAGAGAGAGAGAGATTCTCTAGCTCTTGCTGTTCTGGAACTTGCTCTGTAGACCAGGCTGGCCTTGAACTCAGTGGTCTGCACATGCCACAATACCCACCCCCCCCTTTTTTAAATTCAAAATTTCTTAAACAAAATCATTATTATTCTTGGCTCTGGAATGTCTTTTGTAACTTTCCTCTGGTGCTAGCCTTTCCTATGCTTTTATACTTAGCTTGATAATCAGCACATTGACACATTCGAATGACACCATGTCCTGAATTGGACATGTACTGAATTGGACATGTACACTGTAACCTGTCAGTTACAATGGCCCTCTGCCCTCAGTGATCTGGGTGGGCTTTGATACAAAGAACATAATTACTAATTTGCCTCAGTAATTTGGTTCTCCTGACTAAAAGGAAGTTGATATTTAAACTCAGTGCTAACTTCAATTACTTTTGTATAGGTATATACATATGAATGTTTGTAATAAGTTGGTTCAAAATCAGTATGGAGTTACAAGTTGTTACTGTTCTTTGGATAATTTCTACTTACCAACTGTCACTGACAGACATAACCTTGAGACCCCTTTTTGCCTTTAGAAAGAGCCAAGTTTCATGTTTTTATTGACATCATATCCTTACCAATGTGTCCTAGAGTTTGGCAGAGCAGTAAAGAGCAGGCCACCTAAAATGACTATACTGGTATTAGTCACAGAACCTTCTCCACTCTATTCTGTTACTTAAACAATGTTGCATATTGTCCTCCTCAAAGCATTACTTAACTACTTTTGTTTTCAAGTGCTGCTAGACTGGGGTGGTAAGGAGCTGTCACCTCGGGGCCATCTCTCCCTTCTTTTGTAATAAGACCACCCAAGGCGCTTGCCTGGACACCTATAGATACCTTCAGAAATGGGACTATACACTGTAAAACCAATCAACTTTTGTGTTTAAGCAGATTCCTTTAGCAAAGCAACAGTACTATACTAGTGGGGGAGGGGTATTTGCTGGTCAAAGGAAAAATGAGTTTCCACATCTGTGAAAGCAAAAAAGAGGAACCAGTCTGTTATCTTGCTCTTTCCTCCGGGAGATTTGCTCAAGCAATCTGACTTCTTCAGCTCATTAGTTCCATAACCAATGAGGAAATAGAGGCTTGTGGAGACATTAACACGCAAAGAGCAGGAACGGTAGAGAAAGAGAAGCCCCAGACAGACATGTGAAATCTGAACCCAAAACCAACTTTCAACTGATTGTTGAGCCCCTAAAGAAGTAATCATCCTGCCAAATATTTTAAGTTTAAATGAAGCAAAATCAAAAAATTCCCTCAGAATGTCACATTTATGTCTAAAACAACTCATTTAATGACTCTTGACATTTGGCTAAGTTGGGCGGTGGTGGCGCATGCCTTTAATCCCTGCACTTGGGAGGCAGAGGCAGGAAGATTTCTGAGTTCAAGGCCAGCCTGGTCTACAGAGTGAGTTCCAGGACAGCAAGGGCTCCTGAGAGAAACCCTGTCTCAAAAAAAACAAACCAAATCAAACAAAACAACCAAAAAAGTTTGGGTTTCTACTCTCAAGACTCTCCCTCATATTGTTCCTGAGATCCCACTAGTCCCAGCCTCCTTACCAGGCACCACCGGTGACAGATGACCAAGGAGCACAGCCTCACACGATCTTTATGTGTGTCCTATGCTGAGAGGCACTTCTTTGTAGATGAAACGGAACTTCATGATTATGGACAAGAAGTAGTCTAAGTCAAAGATTAAAGTTCAAACCCCAGGTCTAATGTATACGGTTTCTGTACTTTAGGAGAAAGCTTGTCTCTGGTCCTTAGTCCCCCATCAGGAAAGCTATCGTACTTACCTCAAAGGTGGTGAAGCTTAATTACAATTATGCACACAAAACGCCAGAGTATAGAGTATGGAAACAATGGATGCTGGGATCACAGAGCCCTTGACTATGGGCGGGGCACACAGGCTTTCCTAATGGGGCGGGGTGTGTGTAAACTTTAAATGCTAAACAGCAAGGATGGGGTCACTTAAAAGCTTTCTAGCACCCGTGCTTGCTGTCCTAGTTTACTGAGCCGCAGCTACCAAACCCTGAGAATAGGATTCTACAAACATGCCCCCCTTACCTGCCACTACTCTGCACTCCTAGTTAATGGTAGAGAATTTTCCAATTTTATTGCACTTGGAAAAGAGAGGCTGAACACATTTGAGGAACTGATCAAAACAGATCAATAGGATTAGGGTTGGGAGCTTGCTCACTTGCTTGCTTTCCCTTTCTTTCCGTCCTTCCTTCCTTTTTTTTTTTTTTTTTTTTTTTGAGAATTTCTCTGTGTAGCTCTGCCTGTTCTCAGAGATCTGTCTTAACTTTCTTTCAAACAACTTGTGACAGGTTACCACATAGTCCAGGCTGGCCTTCAGTCCTTAGTGCTCCTGGTTTAACTTCCCAAATGCTGTGTTTTTAAATATGTACCATCATAACCAGCTTTTAAGTTATGATAAACCTGGTTCAAATCAGGCATGTCAAATTTTAAACTTTTCAGCTATATGTACACATACATGTTCTGGTCTTTTTCTTTTGGCACTGTTTTATCTTTTGTTAGTGACAGGCTTTACTTTTTGATATTAAACTATTATGCTGGCTGGCTTTTTAGGAAGATTTTTCAGAGATCTAGATAATATAGAGCTTACTTAGTGAAATAAAATGAATATTGCTTAACCAGTGAGAAAGTTACCACCACCCAGCACCACCAGGCTTTTTGGGGCACATCCATGGCATGCTCATAAACACTATTCCATTGGGTATATCACAGTTACAGTTGTGTTAGCCTAGTCAAAAGATTTGAGAGCCTATACCTCCCTCTACAATGTCTATATATTGGCGTATGCTCAAATTTAACACTGCTTTTTTTGTTTTGTTTTGAGTTTTCTCAGACAGTTTCTTTGTGTAGCCCTCGCTGCTTCCTGAGTGCTGGAATTAGAGGGGTGCAAGATCACACCCAGTTCTGTTCATATTTTTGCTTCAAGCCGAATCATGGACTTCCAAGCCCATTATTGACCTGTCTTAACAAGCTGTATTCATGAGTATCTTTAATTTTTCTAAGAGAAGGTCTTACTATGTAAAGACCAACATGGCCTTGAACTCAAGCGCTGACCCTGAACCTCATCTGGCCTCTCTGCCCGCTGGGTTACAGGTCTAAACACACTCAGTTTAAATCTCTAACCAGTATCCTCTGGCCTCCTTTCTTCTAATTAATTTTTTGCTCAGAGTCAAACTGTTCATTGCTTTATATTAATTAATATCTGCTAGATACCATGTTACCCATGTGGATCATTTCTCTGAAAACTTTCACTTTAAAAATATGGAAAATTAGCTGGGTATGGTGGTGAATTACTGCAATCCCAGCACTCCCGAAGGACGGCCAAAGGAACCGGGACTTCCAGTCCAAAGTTTCTTAATGCTTTAGCTCACATCTTTACAACAGGGGAGGCATGCTCTTGGGTTAGGAGTCCTGAGCCAAAGGACAAGGGAGAGGCTGAGTCCTAGTCTTTTGCTCCCTTGTTTCTACATAAGTTCTGAGGTCCAGTCTTTACGAAAAAATTTATCTATCCATGTAGTAGTTGGATTATTTCTCTAGGGTTTTTGCTGTTTCCAAAAGGGAAACTCCTGCAAATAGCTCAGGAGAGAATGGCTGCCTAGCATGTTGAGGCTCTGGGTTTGATCTGGACCAGGGAAAAAGATCCAATTAAGACTGTTCATTATTTATTAAGAAATTCCAGAAATGGGCCTTCAAATGAAGTGTTATGCTATGCCTCTCTGGTTTCTCTTTTCCCCTCCAGATCTGAAAATCTGGATCCTAAATGTGTATGAAGCATCAAAGTCAGAAGCAGCAGGCAAATTCCATGCCAGCCTTGACAACCAACACCCGAGGAGACAGAGGCAATATGCAAAGGAGGTGGAATTTTTCTGGACCCTCCCAGGAAGGAAGGTGAGAGGAAGCAGTGGTTGTTTTTCAATCACCTTAATCTTATAATCTAAGTAACTTTACCTGAGTCCTCTCTGTCTTGTTAAAGAAAATCATGCACGCTGCTTGGAGAAGCCCGTGCTGCCCTGTGGCTTAGTGCCCAAACCCATGTGTACTATGTAGCAACGAAACAAAAATCATCATCAACATAGCTGGGCAAAGCTAGACTCTGTTTATACACTTTCTTGCTAATTTGTTGTTAGCACACACTAAAACAGTAAATTAAGCCTCTCTAATGAAAATGAGGATTCCTCCCTCAAAATGGGGAAATGACTTTAACTGTGGGCAAACCTTTTCAACAGAAATTCTGACAGGAAAAGCGACCACAAGAAGACTGGGTCCCCTCAGACACCATACAATTTGAACATTTCCTTTGCATTTATCTCCTCTCTCTCTTTATACTACTCTTTGATGTCTGGCTTTGTTAGAGAACAGTTATCAGGTTCTTAGTAGTAATCAAACATACATCTCATATTTCATTTTCAGTTTTAAGTATTCATTAAATCATTATATTCAAAACATTTTAAAACGAACTTTTCAAGCTTTTTCTGTTAACTACATACCTGCTTGGGGAGGGGAAGGTGACAAAAACAAAACACAACAGCAACTCAAGATCTCACTCGTGGTTTGTGCTTTCACTCAGGGCCATGGTTAACTGTCCCCGGCCTGTGTAGCCACCCACTAGTCCTCACTAGCACTGCGACAAGTGCCCACCTGCCCACCCGCCCCCAGAGCTCTGTGCTCACCCTGGACTTTCAACTCATCCTGCACTAGCCAACACTTCTCTCTGTTCTCTTGGCAACTTGTACTTTTATGCAAATAGCATGTGAAAATATGAGTTGCATATCTTAAAAATATCATGAGAGCAAAGAGCAATGCTTTTAAACTGTGGTCCACAATCAAAGTATTACTTCTAAATACAGATGTTAACTAAAATCCCTTTCGGTATTAAGAAGAGTGGTCCAAGCAATTCACATTAAAAGGCATTCTATTTGATAGATGTGTTTATTGGTGGGTTATTCTGCCAGTGTTTTAGTTCACACGTAACTGATATAGACCCTGTCAACAGCTAACAATATGATTACTTTACCTGAAAAGTAGAAGCAGCTGTTTCCGTTTATATGCTGTGATTATTTTATAGTCCTCAAATCTTGTATCTTTTACAGAAAATGATATAGAAAGCATAGTAATAAACTGTAATTTGCCACAACACATTTTCTCCAAATCTTAGTGTAAAACACAACACACCTCTGTGCACTCTATTTTATAGAACAACCAGATTTATAATTGATTTCTTTATTTTATTAGATTTATCAATATACATGGCAGCTTTTTCAAATCTCAGTTCCAAAGTAATTTTAAAAATGAAAAATCATTTTTCTTTAGATGTCATATTCCTGAAGAGCTATTAAAGTCTATTTATAAACAAAATAATTGATAAACTAACACACTTTAGAAATCAGAATAGTTTTAAATTAAAATATTTTAATGAATACAAGATGTCTTTTTTAATTAACTATCATAGTTAAATTCATTATCACAAAACAAAATGGCTTATCCCCACTAATTTCTCAAGTGAGGGAAAGTCATTGGGATTTACACTTAATATAAGTTTTAAATGTGATTATTAAATGATAACATTTATCAATTATAGGAAATGTTCATTTATAGGAATTTCTTTAGGTCCATCAATCTCAGGCCAAGATTGAGCCCATGTCAACCTTAAAGGTTAGATTCAGTGCATCTCACCTGCCTAATAAGTTTGTCAATTTAAGAATATAGATTTCATTTATAAGGGAGAATAGTAGCCACCCCACTATACAACTGACAAAAAGCCTCCCAAAAAACAAAAAGCCACCAACAACCCTCCCCACAAAAACCCAAAAAGCAAAAAACAAAAAGAAGTTAAAAATGAGTAGGATAGTTTTAAATAATTATTTTAAAATTCTTTAAAAATTTAAGCAGGAATGGTCAATAATCTTGGGTTTAAAATTTCATAGGATAGCCTTAAAATGAAAGTACATAGAAACAGCAAAGTCATCACCTATTGATTTAAAACAAAAAAACAAAAAAACCCAACTAGTTTTAATAGTCATTGAAGCCACTTATAGTCTACATCGAAAATTAATTTTAATGGTAGTTAAGAAAACTAGGAACAAAGAATGTTCTCAAAAACAACAAAAATGATAAACATTTAATGCCTAAAATATACTTAAGGTCCTAAACAAAAAACGTTCAAAGTAAAAGGGCCTTGAAAATTTCCCCAACACTTGTTATAAAATCAGTCCTAAATAGCTCATATCCTTTTGCTTTGGTGTTCTGCCTACCAACTAAACATCTGTACAGTGGAAACCCATCAGGTTCTTTTCAAATGCTTGGCATTATAATGTGATCTCATATCCTTCCTCAAATTAAACTTTGCTCCACATATTCCACACGTGTACAGATGAACATCCATGTGCTGCTCCAGCTGTTCATTATTGGGGAATATCTGAAAGCAGACCTGGCATATAGTCTCACCACCCGACAGATGAGAGATCATATGCCGCACATGGTCATGTTTTCGGAAGTTTCCTTGATCACAAATGGAACAGACGTACCTGGCCATGCCTTTGTGCATATCATTGTGCAGACGCAACTGGCGCTCTCTTAAAAACTGCTTTCCACATGTCTGACAAACAAACTGCTTTTCTTTAGTATGAACAGTATAGTGCTCTCTCAAATGACAGCGCTGATAAAATCCTTTTCCACACAGATTACAAAAATGTTTCCGTCTGTGATCTCTTTCGTTTTCCTCCATGATGGCGCCCTTAAACATATCCTGGTCTAGGCAGCTAGACATATGTTCAACCACTAAGTTCTCAGTTTCAAAACGCTGGCCACAATTGGGACATCGGAAAGGACAAGCAGAATGTTTAAACAGCTGCTTTTTCTGGAGACTGTTTATCTGGTAATGACTGTCTCTGAAGTCATCCAGCATGTCAAACATGTCCCTTATCTCCGTCTGCTCGTCGGGGTTCTCTTCCATGTCCATCTTCTCATCGGCATTCCCGAGCCCGTTCATGGTCAGATCCTGGGGCTCCCCACACCGCTGAGCGTGTTCCTGAAGCTGTCTGCCCTTGACCAGTATCTGTCCACACTTACCACATGCACAGATATTTTCAATGTGTTTGGCTAAGTAATGAGATGACAGGTCCTCCTCAGTTATCGTGAGTCCACACAACTCACAAGACGCGTTCTCGGCGTCCTCTTGTGCCGGACTGGTGGCGTTTGGGGCTCTCATGTTCTCTAAGCCACCTCTGTCATCCACACTGATGGACATCCGAGGCTTTAGGGTTTTGCGACCACTTTTTTTAATGCCAACATCTTCCTCAACATAGTATCCATAAAATGGCTCTTCCGGTTCATCTTCCAATTCATCATTGTCCGTGGACTCGTTGCAGTCTTTCTCAGTAACTTTGATGTTAAAGTCTTTTATGTCATCTGCGGGGATATCTTCTGGTTCCATCTTGATGATAATTCTCTTTGTCTCAGCAGCTCTGCTTTTTTCTTCGCCAGCGATTCCAGACTCCGCGGTGCTTTTTCTGCTTCCAGTGGTCGAGGCTGAATCATCAGGCGCCTGGCTGGTGTCTTCTCTATATTTGTCTGTCTGTGCAGAAAATGTTTTAGAAGAATCCTTTTCACCAAGTTCAGCTTTGATGTTACTATCTTTTCCATCTCTAATATCTACGATTCGGTGGTATGCTCTTGTCGTGTTTTGGTATGAATGTCTGTTGGTACAGGTCAGCACATGTTCATCTAGTAACTTTTCACAGCTGAAGCCAAATCCACAACTATCACAGGTAAAACTCCGCCCAAAGCGTCGTGACACACGTTCTTTTGGAGCAGATAACTTGGACACAGAACTTTTTTTACACACATCGAACAGCGGCTCAGGAAAGTTCGTCAACTGTAAAGACTCTTCCTCAGGCTCTCTGTTGTGCGGTGTGTTCACTGTGGAACTGGGCTCCGCACACCACCTGCTGGCTTCACTGCTGTTTCTAGCCCCCGTGTCTTCATACATTCTCACCCCAAAAATCATCTTGCTGTTCTGTTTGCTGGAAGCAGAAGATGAACATTTTGAACTAGAACAGTCTGCGTCCTGTATATCTTCTAAGCAGTCAGGCACATTGTAGAGCTGGAGGTAGTTCATGGCCACTTTGAACTGCTCAAAACTGGAAGGAGCGGTCATAATCTTTCCTAAATACATGAACTGCAAAATGAGATCAAAACACTCGGCGCTGATTTTCATGTTGCTGAGGTTCAGCTGTGCAGTACTGTGCTGATGGTTCATGAAAAACATCCTGAAGTAGGAGCTACAGGCAGCTAGGACCGCTTTGTGCGCCTGGAAGTAGATGTCGTCAATAGCAATGCAGCAGTCACACAGAAAGCCCCATTCTCTTTGGTTGTTGAGCTGCTGCAGGACATAGCTGCTGTGACTGGGCTTTGCCATCTTCTATTGATTAGACCTATGTAAAACAAAAACACAACAGTCAGGTAGCAGGAAGGCACTTAGAAAGGACAATATAGCATGACCTTTCTACACTAATAAAGCAAAAGTTTGAAGATGAAAATTCCTAGTCTTTTATTCAGTTTTCTCATACTGAACAAAAGGAATCGGAAGCAAAATCCTTAATACATTTTTTTTTAAATTAAAAACAAATCCAAACCCAAGATCTCTCAGTTGGTGAAGCGCTTGTCTTAGAATGCATGAGGGCCAGGCTCTGCCGTGTCTGGTGTGCCGGGGCAGTCTTTAGTCCCTTACAGCCTCACTCAGGAGGCAGAGGCAAGCAGGCCTGCCAGGACCCTGTATCCACACAAACGAACAAGGAAGCAGGAGAACTACAGGATCAGACATCTAAAAAAGCCGGCATGGGGCCGACCCCGAGACCTGCGGCAACCAGTTAGCCGACTAGGGAAGCTCGAAGCCAACAAGAACCCTGTCTCAAAACCAAGGTACAGAGCACCCAGGGAACAACGCCTGGGGTTGACCTCTGGCCTTCATGTGCGCGCACACACACACACACACACCACACCACACCACACACTCACATGGGCGCGCCTCTGTACAAAAATGAACATATACACACACAAAAATTATTCTCATCCTAAAGGGAAAACACATAATAAATCTGAAAGAGACCAGACATTAATTCAAAAGATACAAACTATAAAAGTAAATAATTTTTTTATTTTATTCGATATATTTTTTATTTACATTTCAAATGATTTCCCCTTTCCTAGCCCCCCCCACTCCCCGTAAGTCCCGTAAGCCCCCTTCTCTCCCCCTGTCCTCCCACCCACCCCTTCCCACTTCCCCGTTCTGGTTTTGTTGAATACTGCTTCACTGAGTCTTTCCAGAACAAGGGGCCACTCTTCCTTTCTTCTTGTACCTCATTTGATGTGTAGATTATGTTTTGGGTATTCCAGGTTTAAAAGCCTTTTGAGTGATTCGATAGTAAGGAGTTTTAAAAGCGCAATATGGGCCTTTTTTTCTTACTGTGCTAAAAGTCTTCCCTTTATGAATTCACTTTGAGTTTTTAAAAATTATTTCATGTGTATATATGCATGTGCTCCACATACATGCAGGAGCCTGTGGAGGTCAGAGGGCGTTATAGTCCCTGAACTGAAGTTACAGGTGGATGAAAGTGTCTTTGTGTGCTGAGACCCCAACCAGGGTCCTCTGCAAGAGCAGTGAGCCATTAACTGCTGAGCCCTCTCTCCAGTCCCTTTCTGTGGGCAGTTACCTGGAACTCACTCCATGTAGCCCAGCCTAACCTCAGACTCTGAATCCTTCTACTCAGCCTCCTGAATGCTGGATTGCATGTGTGAACTACCACCTGGGGTTAAGAACTCATATGTTTTAGGTAAATGTTTAAAAGTACTTCTAGATGAAGTTATGTATTTGAAATAAACCTCAAAACTGAGGCGGGAGCGAATGAGGGCTACAGCTATATAAGACTGGCTGTTACCTACTGAAGCAGGGCCACAGACGGTCATTTCATATCTGCTTGAAATGTCACAGGAAAGTTCATTAGGGCTGGAGAATGCTTAGTGGATAAGACAATTTGCTCTTACAGAAGACCCACACTTGGGTCCCAGCACCTACACAGCAGCTAACAACCACCTGTAACTCAGAGCCTGGGCATTCAATGCCCTTTCAGGTCTCCATGGGCAGGGCACACATGCAGTACACATACATAAATACAGACGAAATACCCACACATCAACTAAAATAAAAAAGCTTTTAAAAATAAATAAAAAGTTCTATTAAAGAACCTGCTGGGCTCGGTGAAGTAAGTCCCTATCACTTGGGTGGATCTCTGTGAATCCTAGGACAGCCAGGTATATATAGTGAGACTCTGTATCAAAAAACAGAAAAAAAAAAAAAACCTCAAAACTTTATTAGGTTATATAGAAATTACACCAATAGTTTGTAGTCAGAATACATCTTTTATTTCTCACCATGTGGTTAAGGGGAAAAGAAGCAATGGTTATTTGGGAAGACAGTATCTATCTACCTTTATACTGTAAATTTCCTTCTGCAGTTAAAAGCCCTGGCTGCTCTTCCTGAAGACCCAGGTTCATTTCCCAGTACCCACACAGCAGCTCACAGCTGTCTGTAACTCTAGTTCTTGGGCTTCTGACACCTTTACACAGACATAAATCGCACAGGCAAAACATCAATGAACATAAAAAACAAAACAAGGGGCTGGGAAGATGGCTCAGCGGTTAAGAGCACTGATTGCTCTTCCGAAGGTCCTGGGTTCAAATCCCAGCAACCATATGGTGGCTCACAACCATCTGTAGTGGAGAGTCTGATGCCCTCTACTGGTATGTCTGAGAACAGCTACAGTGTACTTAGATATAACAATAAATGAATAAATCTTTAAAAACAAAACAAAAGCACACACACACAAAAAAAAACCTGTGGACTTACAACAGTGTACTTATATGCCCAGCATATACTTTACTTTTAAGGTAGTTTAACTCAAATAGTATCATAGTACGTAGACCTTTCTGTAATGTTCCAGCATTGATGGACAGTGTAATTATTAATATAGTGAGTTAATTTTGGGTAAGAGGGGGAAATTTTAAAATCCTCAAGGTTCAATTATATTACAAAGCAAAAATAAAATCCAACTTAAAAGTGCACATAACATATAATCAAAGCCTGGCACAGGAGGATTTTGGGTTCAAGGCCAGCCTAGATTACCCAGAGTTTTCTAGGCTAATCAAGTGCAAATAGTTGGACCCTGTTTTTTGTTTTGTGTATGTGCATTTTTGTTTTGTTTTAGACAGGGTTTCTCTGTGTAGCCCTGGCTGTCCTGGAACTCACTTTGTAGACCAGGCTGTCCTTGAACTCAGAAATCCGCCTACCTCTGCCTCCCAAGTGCTGGGATTAAAGGCGTGCGCCACCACCCGGCACATAAGTGCGTTTTAAAGAGGTATTAAAAAAAAAAAGTTTTCTAAATTTTAGTCTCAGATTTTAATCTGTACCCATACAAAACAAAACAACAACAAAAAACCCCCAGCTGACTGGAGAGATGGCTCAGTGGTTTTAAGAGCACTGGCTGCTCTTCCAGAGGTCCTGAGTTCAATTCCCAGCCACCACATGGCGGGCTCACAACCATCTGTAATGGGATCTGATGCCCTCTTCTGGTGTGCCTCAAGACAGCAAACAGTATACTCACGTACATAAAAATAAGTCTTTAAAAAAAATTATACAAAACAAATCTACACAGCAATACAACCAAATGCAAAGGTAAGAAAATATACAACAGCAGCCAGCAGCGACCCAAGTCCAACTTAAGAAGGATGAGATTTTGAGGTCATTCTGCTGTAGGATTCACGGAAAGGCTTAATAAAATTAAAGAGAAACAAGCAAAAAGGATCAAAAGCTCTAAAAAAACTTTCTAGTAGTAACAGTTACTGGAAACTGAAAAAAAAAAAAAACCGGAGTGGAACCCAGTTATGCCCACACAGAACAGGGGTGAAATTGAGTGGGGAAAGTGTGGAGGGGGGGAGGGAGGGGAGTGGCGCGTCCTCTCCCACTGTACAACCTGCTTACAGTCCTTTGCCCTAGTAGTAAGGTGGGAATAACAACAATGACTCCAACAACAAACACAAAGAATCACACAACTAATGTGTAAAACGTGGCGCTGGCCAAGTAATAATTAACGGAAACAATACCTGCTTCAGCTGCAATGGCGGCAATGGTTATCCGAGCACCAGGAGGTAAATCTATCGAGATAAGTTTCCTTCCAAGTAAAAGAAATGATAGTTTAAAAAAAAAAAAGCCTCCAAGACCCTTCTTAGCTAAATGAAAAACACTGATCTGGCCACTAACAAAATTGAATAGATATAGGAAGCCAATTACATGTAAACTATAACCACTTTTCAACGAGTTAAAACTCACGTACTCTGCACTAACCCAAGCAAGCACTCCTCAATCAGTTCCGCCTCTAAAGCTCTCTGACGCACATTTATTCATTCAATAAATCAGAAACTGTATACAACACTGAAAGCAGCAAGGGCACAGGCATCCTAAAGCCGAGAACACAGGGAGTTGTTTTCTTCCCTAGATTACAGGGTTTTCACACAGCATGCAATCAGGAAGCGACTGCTCTAAAGAAGGCAGCACACTGTGTTGGAGAACAAGAACCCAGGGCAGGGAGGGGTAAACCCCGCAGTCGCAGTCAAGTTCCTGTCCGTCCACCCTACTGTGAGACACAGAAAGTTGCTGGGTGTGGTGCACATTCCTTCAATTCTTGTGCTTGGGAAGCAGAAACAGGAGGGTCCCTCAGTTCCAGGACAGCAAGTTCCCCCCCTCCCCCACAAGGAAATTGTATTAAGCATTTGCTTTTATTAAACAATTTCACTCAAATTCCAAGAAGTGTGCTTTCTTTTTAATTTTTAATTTATGACTTATAAAAATGGTAGGACTAGGGAGATGGCTCAGTGGCTAAGAGAACTACTTGCTCTTACAGAGGACCTACCTGGATTCAATTCCTAGCACTCACAACTCCAGGTCTAGGGGATGATGCCCTCTTCAGACCTCAGTGGGCAACAGGCACATGCGTGGTATACAAACATACACAGAGGAAAAGCACTCATGCACACAAAATAATAAAATAAACAGATCCAAAGGAAACACTGCTGAATGTGATTTTTAATCCCATTACTGGGAGGGCAGACAGCGAGATTCGAGAGTCCCAAACAAAGGCCTGGTTTACATGGTGAGTTCCAGGCCAGTCAATGGCTACACAGTGACACCCTGTTTTGTCAAACAAACAAACAACAAAAAAGTCACCAAAATTTAATAAGCTTTATAAGAAGTCTTTTTTTTTTTTTGAAAGAAATTATTTTATGTATATGAGCTCACTGTAGCTGATTTCAGACACACCAGAAGAGGGCATCAGACCCCATTACGGATGGCTGTGAGCCACCATGTGGTTGCTGGGAATTGAACACAGGACCTCTGTAAGCAGTCAGTGCTCTTAACCACTGAGCCATGTCTCCAGTCATCAAGAAGTTTATTTACATAAAGAGTCCTTATATCTTATCTGCTCTGGTTTTTGTGATTAAAATCTGCTACTGTATTTGTTTGTTACTGGCTGTCCCTCGAAGAACACTTTTATCACAGCTGGCCGGTGTGCTGGGCCAGAAAGACAAACCCTCACCTTGCACTCACAGGTCTCATACCCAGGTCAGTACCAGCATTAGGGGGCAGAGAGCCAGTACGTCTTACACTACAATTGAAAATTACTTTGAAAATGTTTAGCAGCTTATTTTAAATGTCAAAATGGTCAAGAAACTCATCAACTGTATTAAGCAATTCGGACAGTCATAAACCTATAGAAAAAAATGTTTTTTTCGAGACAGGGTTTCTCGGTGTAGCCCTGGCTGTCCTGGAACTCACTCAGTAGATCAGGCTAGCCTTGAACTCAGAAATCCACCTGCCTCAGCCTCCCAAGTGCTGGGATTAAAGGCGTGCACCGCCACCGCCCGGCTTAGAAAACAGATCTTAATCTAAGTTCAAGAGTCTTAGCTCATAAAAACCAAACATCTAGGACTATTAAACATTCTACCAGAATATAGTTAACTGAGGTAAACTAGGTGCTGGGACTATAGACAAGCATTCCTATGTACCGCAGATGGTACTAAAACTTTTTTGGTACTTTCTAGTGTGGTCTTTGGCAAAGAACATCAACTATGAACTGGGTACAGGTACTGAACTCAGGTGCTAAGCCTCCTCAGAATGACAGTTTCACGTGATGAGGCTGTCTTTACTGACATGGTCCCTAAGGGTACTAGGACAATTTTTTTTTAAGGACAGGGCCTCACATAGCGTAAGCTTTCCTTGAACTCTATTTGTAGTAGAGGATGACCTTGAACTTCTGATCATCTTACTGTCTGCCCCCCAAGCTCTAGAATTACAGCCCTGCACCACCATGCCTGGTTTACTAAGTGCTTGTGACAGAACCCAGGACTTCCGGCCTGCTGGGTAAGCAAATTTGTCACCAAGCTATACCCCCAGGCTTGCAGAAGCTATATTTAGAAAAGTTCTCATGGACATAGTAAACTTTCTCTGTGGATAAATCTCTTGAATGGTAAATAGCAGGTTTTGCCTGGTTATAAGGGTGTGTAAAAATGTACATAATGTAGTGGTGGCGTGCACCTTTAGTTCCAGCAGTTCCACACCACAGGGCCACACAGTGAGAGAGAAGACAGACACTTGTGGCAATAATCGGTTGTAGAGATTCCTCAAGATAACAGGTTTTTATCACTTAAGTGACAAACGCAAAAATTATTCACTATTTAAACTAGGCATTCTGGCTAGCTATTAAATTCAGTACTTAGTACAGGAAGTTCTGAATTTATAATTGGATAATGTTCCAACTCATTTTTAAGTTATTTGGAACCTGAAACACACATTCCCATAGAAACAATGCTATAAATGGTCGCTCAATTCTGTGCTCACACCCAAAAGTCTGTTAAAGCCACCATGTGCCCTGTCTCAGTCTTAACAATGCTGGAGTATGCTGTGTCATTAGCACTCCCCATGGAAGGAGCAGAATGGTACAGTAACGCCCACTATACGAGTCCTCAAGGACAGGGACAATGCTTAAAAGGCCTTAGTGTTCTTGTGGTCAACAGTCTTCCTACATGGCTCACACTTAGCACGTGTTTGTTAAGTGAAAGGAAAAAGAAAACAAGTCCTGGAGGCAGGCACTACTAGATATGGGTACCAGTTCTAGCTCTCAGTAACTCCCAGGAAACTTTGCGGCCCCTGAATCCTACTTCTCAACCATCAAAGCCGGGCAGTCACACCTAGCCGAGGCCTCTGGCATCAACTAGCAACAACAGTGTTTTTGGCTATCTAATTTTTTAAAAAGCTAATGTCATCCTACTGAACACAATTTATAAAATTTCATGAAAAAAAAGTCAAGCTCAATTTACTACTCTGCAGATCAGAAAGCAAATCCAGGTTTTAAGACAGTGGCTGTCAGCCTTCCTAAGGCTGCACCCCTTTAATACAGTTTCTCATGCCGGGGTGATGCCCAACTATAAAGTTATTTCTGTTATGAATCATAATGTAAATACCTGATTTGCAGAAGACCTGTGACCCCTGTGAGAGTCATCCGACCACCCCCCATGGGGTCCCAACCCACAGGTTGAGAAACACTGCTCTACGAGGTTAAGCAGTCTCCGTGGCTGGCGGTCAGCCCTAGGTCTCCGTCCTCCTGTTTCCATCAGGGCCTGTGACCGTGCCACCTGACTTCTCACTGACAGGCCCTGCCGAATGCAGGAACCGTTCACACTTACTCAAAACTCAGACTGCTGCTCTCTGTCTGTTTCTGTTCCCCTGGTCAAGCCAACAGCTGTCACTTCTAAAAGGCATGCAGATCTGCTGTCCAACATTTTAATATCCGATAGGCAGTGAACAAGCCTACATAATTTACTTCTTTGAGGCCCTTTGTTATGTACTATGTAGAAGGTAACCAAATTTTCTTTTGGCTTCATGGCAGGTCAGTGGATAATAAATGTCACCGACTAAGATGAAGGAGTCATTTCTGTAAGTTCAACTGGATCCCATGTCTTTCCTTTTCCTCACACGGAAGGCAGAGGAAAGAAAACGGAGTTTTGAACTCTGCTTTCTCGCCGGTGTAAGAGCAAAGGTATTTTACATATCCATTTTTAACCCTCTAACTAGAGGCACTAGCGCCATTTCCTGAACACTAGAGGGCAGCAGTGTAGGCACCTCTGACCTAAAAGCAGCTACACCACCCAGTGGGTCCCCCCAGCACGTGGCATGCATGTAGTATTGTTAGAGTTTACTTTGTAGTCCTTTTACTTATTCTAAAGTATTGAGTCTGTGAACTCACACTGTCTGCCGCAATTGTTAACAACTCGAAGGCCGGCCGTTTTAGAACTGAAGTATTCAGTATCAGCTGCTGTCTACAGGGCTCGCTAGGGAGCGCCACATAATCTGCTTCCTCCTCTTAGCAGAGCCTGTAAGTCAGTGAAGAACACGGCTTCCAGTTCCACAGCTCCAGTGCCTTCTCTAAGTTCTAACCAAAACTGAGAGAACTTTTTTTTCCTTTTTGGAGAAAGGGTCTCCATGTATGTCATGCTGGCCTCTACAGATCAGCCTGCCTCTGCCTCCAAGTGCCGGAATCAACAGGGCATGTGCTACCACAGCTGTTAAACTCCAAAGTTTTATCTAATTAAAATAAGTGAAATAAAACCCAATAAAAAGTACCAGTAAAAAAAAAATCCATTCTAAACATAATTCCATTCCTAAGCCTTAAATCTCTTAGGACTTCCCCCATCCCAAACCTGTGGAAAGTGAAAGCGGCCATTCCTATCTCATTCCCTTCTGAGAACCATCTCTGGGAAATCTTTCTTTTCCTCATCCTGAAGGATGAGGCAGGCACCTCTTTTCTGTTCGGCAAAAGCCACAGGGAGGCAAGAGACCGCTCATCTACACTGGAGGTTGTATGTTCCTTGAGATGAAGGTGTTGTGTCCGGCATTATTACAACCCCTAGCTTCTAGGAGTTGCTTGACATTTAATTGATACTGAATGAGTTTTTTCAAGGAATAAATGTTGAAATGGGCAAGTTATAGTTTGCTCATCAGTTTTTGCTTATGGCTGTCACTGAAACTTTTAATAACTCAGACATTAGTGAACAGATTCCTGCAATGCCCTGAGTTAGCCTTTTAATTATCCTTATTTTGTGACTGAAGAGGACATGTGCGGTAGTTAACTACTCATCTTGTAAACAGAAGCTGGGGCTGAAACCCTAACTCTTGATTCAAAATGTAGTTTCAGTTTCTGTAACGCAGACACCATTTTCTGGGTATGAGTATTCAGTGAAGCGCCCCTCTGGAACATTCTAAGCCTCCCACAGTCACTCTTTCCATCACAGTACAAGCGCCCAGCATTCTCACTATCTTATCTCGCAGGCACGCAGAGTGCACCCCCTTCCCCATCTCCTTTTCCATCTGCTGACCACCATGCCCACTCCCACTGCTGGCAATTTCAAGTGGGAAGGAACTCCTCAGTTAGCTCTTCGAAGGACGACATGCACCTCACACAGGAAACTAATAGAATTAGCAATTTATTATTTAATATTTACTTTATTTATTTTTTTGGTGACAGGGTCTCACTATGTAGCTGGCTGGAACTATGTATAGTAAGCTGGCCTTGAAACCACAGAAATCCACTACTTGCCTCCACCTTCTAAGTGCTAAGATTAAAGTCATGCTAGCTACTCTTTAATTTTTAATATTCATTATTATAGTTGCAGTGCTGGGGGCTGAACATAGGACTTCAGGCATGATAGGCATGCAATCTCCTACTAAGTCATATCTCCAAGCCTTCAAATATGATTATGAGAACAATTTATATTCACATAGTAGTACCCCCCCCCAAAAGAAAGCAATTAGTGACACATGCCTTTGATCCTAGCACTTGGGAGGCAGAGACAGATGGATCTCTGTGAGTTCCAGGACAGCCAATGTTACACAGAGAGACCCCCCCCCTCAAAAAAAGCAGCATGTCCTCAACACCTTCAAGTAACTACTGTGATTAAATCTGTACCTGCTATTTTGAAGCTTTACTAGGAAATCGACTTCACAGCTCATCCACCTTGAATGTACTGGGCTAAGTAGCTTTGTAATACAGGACAAAATATCAGTATACTTAGAAATCTACCTTAAATATGTAAGATGTCAAATGTGGGCGGAATTCAGGCTAGAAATCTTTGCCCTTCCTCATCCCACACTGCCAGGCCTTCCTGCACCAAGACTTCAAACAACACTGGCTAATGCCGCTGTTCCTCTTATTTCCTTTCTATCAAGTTTCTCTTGCAACTTTGGCTGCTGTTGCTGAGGAACCCACACCATCACAAAAAGGCACAGGGATATCTTGGCAGTGGCCTTCATGCCAAGTGTACCTACTCTTTCCCCATGATGAGCTGAGAAGCTCTCTCCACTGGGAGGGTTTGTTTTAGTGATCGTAGTCTGCATAAGACAATCAGACAAGAGACTGCAACATTTGCTTAGGGTGAGAAGACGCCCACCAGGGTGAACTGCATGAGGACTAACCTAAAACAGCAGCCCTACCAAACATAAAGAAACGCTCACATGGCGCACGCCTGTAATCCCAGCACTGGGGAGGCAGAGGCAGGTGGATTTCTGAGTTCGAGGCCAGCCTGGTCTACAGAGTGAGAGTTCCAGGACAGCCAGGACCACACAGAGAAACCCTGTCTTGAAAAACAAACAAACAAACAAAAAACAAAAAACAACAAAAAAAACGGCTCACATGTTACCAAGTTATAGAATGTGACATCAGCTGGATGCACGCCCCTCCCCCCACATCTGGGAATTCTCAGCAATCTGAGTTATGAGAAGAGAGCATGAGCCGTAAACGAACCGGCACAGGCGGGGCAAGGCACACACAGCAAGATGCTCTGATGCTGCCTTCACGGTTTTAAACAAGGAATTGATTGTTCGCGTGATTATCTCTGGGGAGTGGGAGTCAGAGTGACTTTCAGTTTTGTATTTTATGTACTTTAGTATAGTCTGAACTTTTATAAAGAGCATGCACTTTTATCATTGAAAAAGTATTTCCACCTTGAGAAAAATAGGCATAAATAACTTAATGAGGCTCACATAAAAGCACACCAATGAATAGCGAAGCTTTTTCATTATTTTATCACCAGAGACACTACCACAAGAAACCATCGAAAAATACTTCAGTGACCTAAGTGAACTTCAAACAGATGTTTTACATATTCAACCGTCCCAAAAAAACAGATTGCAGCCTAAAAATATTTTTTTCTGCATTCTAACACAAACTTTTCCCCCCTCTTTTAGGCAAAGTCTGTGTCCTGTCTTGAGAAGAAGCCTTTAAAAAAATAGAAGGCAGCGACATTTTTCCTGACTCATGTTGCAAGGAACACTGGACACTTTGAAAAGGCCCCCAATTGTACCAGAAACTGACAAAAGTGGAAGAATGAGGAAGCAGAAGGTACAGACATTGGCAGCTACCGTGAAATAAAAACAAGGTCATGAGCAGGACTGGCAGCACAAGCCTTTAATCCTAGCACTGTGGATGCAGAAACAGGCACATCTCCTAAGAGTTTGAGGCCAGCCTGGTCTAGAGTTCTACCTCACCCAGGGCTACATAGTGAGACCCAGCTTTAGGGGAAAAAAAAAAAAAACCTCACAAGGTCAGAAGCCTGGAGTGGTGGTGCAGGCCCATAATCCCACCACTAGGTGAGAGGTTGAAGCAGGAGGACAGAAAACTAAGGCTGGCCCTAGACCAAACAGTGAGAATACAACTTTAAAAAACAAAACAAAAGAAAACGTGGTGGTCACGTTTTTTTAATCCTGACCTCCGGGAGGCAGAGGCAGGTGGATTTCTGCCTTTGAGGCCAGCCTGGTCTACAGAGCGAGTGCCAAAACAGGGACACTCTGAGAAACACTTGTCTTGAAACACCAAAATCCAACTTACAAGGTCAGGAAGCCATGTTTATGGCCTGGTTAAAATTCCTGACATCCCAGCCGCAGTGGGACAAACCAGCAGGCATAACGGTGAGGAAGAACACAGCCAGCTGGAAAGACTGCTCAGCCAGGTTTTACTCAGCATCGTGAAAACTGCCGCTTTGGGTTGTTTTTTTTTTTTTTTTTAATTATGAGTATGTGGGGGCAGGGGTGTGTGCACCAGTACAGTTGTTCTGGAGTCCAGAGCTTCCTGGAAATGAAGTTACAGGTGGTTGTGAGCTGCCTGGGATGGGTGCTGGGAGTCAAACTTAGTTCCTCCGGAAGAAAAGCAAGTGCCCTTAACCGCTGAGCCATCTCTCTAGCCCTGAGTTTTGATTTTTGAAAAAAGGGTCTTAGTATGTGTGCCAGGCCCGGTTAGCCACAAACTCTGATCCAACCTCTTGAAGGGCTGGGATTATGGGCGTGTGTGCAACCACACCCAGTAAAACTCTGCTGTCAATGGATAAATTCTCGTGTTAAAATAAGTGCAAGGGACTGTAACACAACACTGTACTGCAGAATTTCTAAGTACTGACCTTTGGAAAGGCATTTCACCTCGTCTACATTAGGTCCGTCTATTTCTTTAAGAGGAAGACACCTCATGTAGCTACCAATGCCACTCAGTATTACTGAGACTTTAGGAGATAACAGCAAGTGATTCAAAAGGGAAGTTTTACAGTTCTGGGTTGATTGATGGATTGACCAGCCATCCATCTTTCGGGCTTCAGCCTCTTGTACCTTCATTCTCCCCATTTCTCCAGATCATATCCACTTGAAGTGACAAAATTCCAGAGAATCTTATTTTATATCTTTTAGAAATCATGGTTGCTTTCAAGCTCTCATAAGAACTACATCTATTTCCCCAATCGGCTTTAGGGTGCCTCGGAGCACGCCTATCACCCCCGAATTTAGGATTTCCCGAGGCAGGAGAATTATATCCAAGCGATCCGGGGCTACCTAGCCAGACCTTGTCTCAAAAGAGGGGGAAAACATGCTTGGAACGCTTTGTGGATTCCAGTGTCAAAGGGAAAAAGCTTGCCGCGGCGATACATACTGTACGGAAATACATTCTGACCAGTGGAGAATCTACGTGTACCGTCACGGCAACACTCGAGTTAGGAACATGATCACACACATACAAATACCCTATCTCCAGAAAACAACTTACATTAACCTGTTCTACACGCGTCCGAGTTGGAAAATGTCTTGTCAACCCCTCAGATCACGTGGACAAGTGGCTAAGGTGGAAAAGGAGCCTGGGAGCCGCGGCTGAGCTCAGATCCAAGATCCAAGCGTGCCTGCACGCTTCAGCAGCAAGGACTCCAGATCGCCACCCAACTAGCTCACCGCCTCCACCAAAACTTCTACTTGTAAGCGCCCACCACTGGAGGCAAAAAACACTTTTTTTTCCGGACTCGGGGGGGAAAATCTCGTACACAGAAAAAAACCCAAACCCCGAGACCTACCACTTTGGACCCGAACAAAAAGCGTGTGTGCTGAGGAGCGGGGGTGGGAAAGAGCGAAGCAGGAATCCGCGCGGCCCAGCCGCCTCCTCCCTCGGAGCGCGCCCAAGTCTGCGGCCTCCAGCTCCGGGACGCTCCCCTCCCACCGGCCGCCCAGCCGCAGCTGGAAGTTAGCGAAGCGCGCTCTGGGCCCGTCAATCAAGCGCGGCCTCCCGCCTCCACCTCCCCTCCCCCCACCACAAAATAAAATAAAGGGAAAAGAAGTAATTTGGGAAGTCGTCTGGAGAGGGGATTCGTCCCGGACCCGGAGAGGCCGCGCGCACCGGACTGATGGCCGGCACCGAGCAAAGCCGCTCGGCAGACCCCGCCACCGGCTCCTCGCCGCGCGCTCTCCACGCTCCGGCTTCCCGCACCGGTCGGCGCCGCCTCGGCCACGCACTCCGCCAGGCCCGTGGCCCAGCTCCGGCCAAAGTTGCGCAAAAAGCCCCGACGACTGGTAGATACTCACCGGGCGCGGTGGGACGCGCGGCTGCGGAGGTTTTACGGAGTTTAGGGCAGCGGGGCCGCGGGGCCGGCGGGCGGAGGCGAGGGGGCCGCGGGCTGCAGTTGACGGCGCGCGGCGCTCGGCTGGGCTGCGCCGAGACACTCCGGCTCTGCCAGGGACTGCGCTGCAACAAAGGACTTCCGCTGCCGCACAGCCGCGCCTGCCGCACCGCACTGAGCCGGCCCCGCTTACGCGGCGACTCCGGGTCTGCCCACCAGTTCGCGGCGGCGTCCGCCAGCCTTCCCCTCCCTCTCGCCCGCCCACCCACTCCGCCGCTGGCGGCTAGGGGCACCCGCGGTCGCCTGTTGGTTGCAACAAGTTTCTGCGTCGGGCCGGGGAGGCTGGCACTGCCCGCAGCGCGGGCGCCCGGGCGGCGGCGGCTTGAGCAGCACTCTCGCCCCTCTCTCGTTTGCACAGCTGGACGCCACTGGGATCCTCCCGACTCCCCCGGGGCTGGATGCTGATCGCCCTCTACCCAGGAGTCAGACCCCTGCCCCGCAGGGCCCCGCAGTTGGACCCGCCCCCGCGCTCCACCCTGGACGCTTTGGGGGGGCTGACACCCTGGTCCCGTCCAGCCTAAAGCCTGTCCTCTCGGGGTCGCCCGTTCCCCGTGCCCCCCGACTCTCCCTCGCGCGGGCCCGCCGGCCTCGGGTCTGAGTCACTTCCCCCGCCATGCCCCGCCCGGCCTGGCTCCCGCCGCATGTGGCCGCCTGCCCCGCGCCCTCGTCCCCCTCCCTAAGCCGGTACATCCTTGCCCGTCCCCACCCAGGGCTGAGGGGGCACCCGTGCTTTTTGCACACGCCGGGGAAAGTCCCCGGGGTCACGCTGAGACGTGTGGAGAGCCTGTGACGCTCAAGCTTGTCCCCACACTTCCGCCTCCAGTCACGACTGGGGACCGTGGCAGCGGCGCCCCAAGCGCGGGCCGACCCCCGCCTTGGCCACTCGGGTAGGCGCGCGCGCACGCACGCAGGCGGGCAGGCAGGCACGCACACTGTGGCCGGGGTGCCGCTCGCTTCCCAGCAGCCCGGTCACGTGGGCCCGGCGCGGGAAGCCGCGCGAGAGCAGCCCGCCGGGTGCGTGAGCGGGCGCAGCCGCGTGTTGTGCGCCGCGCGGGAGCCCGCCCCTCCCGCACAGAGAAGCCCGCCCGCCGCCGCGGCGGAGTCTGGGTAAGCGACGCGGCCCTGCCCCTGTGGGCTGCTCCGGGCTCAGTCCCTCCCGCCGCGAGCCGCCGGGGCGGCGGCTGCAGCTGCACCCGTCGCGGGACAGATGCAAGTAGCTGGGGAGAGGGGTGTCTTTGGTCCGTTGGAGATGGCAGGGCCCAGGAGGAAATTAGCAACGGCGAGCGAGTACTGGGCGCGCGGAGCCGCCATCGGCCGTGGGCCGCCGGGGCCTAACGCGGGCGGGATGGCGCGCGCGGTTGCCGCACAGCCTTGGAGCCCATCCCGCTGCGGGCCGGGCTCCGACGGGGCACAGAAGCCTCAATCCGTCTGTGTCTGGTCCCGGGCGGCCGCGCCAGGCCTACGGGCTCTAGCTAGTGGGCGGGTATCCGGGTCAGGCTGCGCAGCCCTCACTCTCCCCTCCCCCATCCAGTTTGTGAGTACCTAGCTTCTAGGACAAGTAGCCCCCTACCCTAATAATTATTTTTTTCTCACGTGTTTTCAGATGATTTTTCTTTTTGAATTCTGCCCCCACCTTATCATCGTCTCCCTAGCACTCATTTGGAGAAATCAAGCCGTTATCAGTTGCTTAGGCAACGCACCGCGCTGTACCTGGAACCTGATAGCAGCTAGTGTTGTGTATTTTATAAGTTAACTCCCATCTCCCTCTAAGGGATTAAACTTGGCCTTCTTCCTCTAGAGACTTGAGCAAGTTCTTTAAAAGCTGCAGAGTTGTTGATTGACATGATTAAAGTACATCTTAGAATCAGGGTTTTCTGAACTGAAAAGGATCTTACGTTATATCCAGTTCATCCCCCATTTCACAGCTAACACCGGCCTAAGGAACATAGAGTTGCTCCATCAAGTTTTTTTCTGCGCCTTTCATAAGGCTTTAGGGCTGCAGACACTTTTGCCATTGAACCCACCATTGTTCCAGATTGCCGTGCCAGTTTATCCTGCTTTGGACAGTATATACACCAGAAGTGATTACATCCGGTTTACAGGACTTCCCAGGTTGATAGTCCAGGGTAGTGTAGAACTAGTGATGGATCTTGCATCGGGCTCTCGAGTGCAGGGACTACAGGTGTGTGCCACCTTGTCTGGCCACTTGTTTCTCCCTTAGGTGTAGGCATCATTTTTGGCGCATCCTGGAGATATTTTAGTTAAAGGTACACTGCCTGACCCACCGTGGGATGGACGTGAAATAGTTGAGATGGCTGGGATGGCAGTTAGAAAGCAGGGAAACATCCCCCCCCCCAGGCACACACACACACACACACACACACACACACACACACGACTTGCCATGCCCAGTACTATAATAAACATCTTCTAACTATAAAGAGTTTCCAGTCGTCAAGTTTGGTCACTTAGTTTTATGTGCTAAACTTTGCCAGCTGTTTTAATAGGTGAATTCCCTGAAAAGGTAGTATTGTCTTGTTACAAATATGTTTTAAGCTTGCAGAAGTGAGCCAGAGAGGTAACCTCGCTGCCTGGACAGTATTTTGCAAAGGAGTGTAAGTCTAGAAGACTTATCTTCCGAGCCTTTTCAGTGCTCTTTTGCATTACATCTTGCTCCCCAGGAAGGGGGGTGGGGGAGAGAATGGCCTGTGGCTGATTTATTGGCGCCTGTGGTTGCCCAGAGAGGCCAAGCAGGACTTTTCCTGCCCTCTATGCCTTACTGAGTGGAGCTATGTACTTCCACCCTATCTCCTGAGGGGAATGCAAAGGAGCCAGGCTGTCTAGCTGAGGAGGAGGGGCCCAAGTGGCTTGGCAGTAAACTCTCCTAGCATGGCTGAGCTGCTGGGAAGTGCTGCCTGCATAGTGCTTTCCCTACCACTGACCCAGAGTGATTGATTCCCCGCAAGCTGTTGGTGGTGTCTGACCAATATGTCCATTTTTGAAGTAAGAGCTAGAAAAGAGCTATTTTATCACAGAATTCCCATAGAAAAGCAGTAGTTTGATGAATTGTAAAGTAGTTCTACACTACTTCTTGTGCCCCTTTCTGTTTATTCCACAGAACATGTGCATCTGAGTCCTTAGAGAGAGAAAGCCAAAAAGAAATTACTGCTCCACTTAGTAGTTCCGGCTATGGAATTAGATCCGTTTATCTCCACTTCATACTATTTGTTAGTCAGGTTCCTCAATCAATTTTTTTTTCCTTTAGCCTGTCAAGATGTTCCATCAGTTGAGAGCACTTTCTATGCCTACAGATAGCCCAGGTTTGGTTTCCAGCACCGGTGTGGCTCTTACTAACCTTCTATAGCTCCAGTTCCAGGAGTCTGACCCTCCTGGTTCCCACAGGCTCCTGCAGATCCCTGAATTCATTCAAGTACACATATAATATGTTTTGCCAGTCATGGTAGTGCACCCCTTTAGGTCCCAGCACTTGGGGAACAGAGGAAGGCAGTTCTCTGTGAGTTGAAGGCCAGCTTGGTCTATATAGTAAGTTGTAGGACAGCCAGGGTTACATAGGGAGCCTGCTCACCACCCCCTCACCCACCCACTCCCAAAAAAGTGGAGGGAAAAGGCAGTATTCAAAGCTAACATGAAATGACTCAAAGCTAGTCAACTTTAATTGTACTTGGTTGTACTCTGGGGATCAAACCTGGCATCTTGTGACTGCTAGACAAAGCCTCTACTACTGGGCTATATTATATCCCCAATCCTTTCTCAGGTCTCTGTTCTCATTTTATTGGGTCTTTTTTTCTTCTCTTAAAAAAATTAACCTTACTTAAGAAAAAAATGTTTATATTAAGGTTTTGAAATTTTTCTAATTAATTGCTTTTGTAGATACAGATTAAAACCAATGTTTTATTCTGAAACACGACTTTTTAGGCAGAGGATTTGGTTTTGTTTTCCTTCCAGGCAGGGTTTCTCTGTGTGTTCTCTGTCTGTCCTGGAACTCTGTAGACCAGGCTGGCCTTGAACTTGGAGATCCGCCTGCCTCTGCCTCCCAAGTGCTGGGATTACAGGCGTGCGCCACCACTGCATGGCGTCGGCGGATCTGTGTTGGTAGTGTGTTCTTGGAGCCCTAACTCTGGCGGAGGAAATGGTGGTTTACTCACACGGCAGCTTAATCACTTGCTGCTGTCTCGCTCCCCCAGCCTGTGAGTACCTCTTTTGCTCTTGTTAGAATGCAGTCTTTAGAATAAATCAAATACAAAAGAATCTGGTCCTTTTCTTTTATATTAAGTTTTTTATTTCTGAGTGTTATTGGCTTAGTGCTTTATCAGACAGACACATGCACACACGATGGAAGAGGCTGCTGTCTGCCCACAGACGGGGCTCCTGACTGTCCAACCTGTTGAAGGTTTCTAGAATGTGACTGCCCTTTCTCCAACATTCTCTGTGAATGGGCTCCTGGCAGCTTTTATCTGTGCCTGTATTTTCAGTTCCTGTACCATTTTTAGACGCTATGGAAATAAATTTAGAGGGATTTAAGAATAAATGCTTTTTCCTAGATTTCATCAAAAAGTTTGGAAATGGTGTGGCCCTTCCTGGTCTCTTAACCACTCTACTAGTTCATTAGTTTAGATCATTTCTGTTTCTTTTCTTTGATGGGTGTGTGTGTGTATATGTGTATGAGGTCAAGGGTTGACCTTGAGTGTCTTCCTCACTGAAGGTGGAGCTCACGGATTCATCACACCTGGCAGGCCAGTGAGCTCCAGGGAATGCCTCCCGGGGTTTGGGGAAGTGAGCACAGTGTCCTGGGGGGGGGAACCAGAAAAAGGTGTCAAATCCCCTGGAGCTGGCATTACAGGCAGTTTTAATCTTCCTGATGTGGGCACTGGGAATCAAACTCAGGTCCTCTGGAAAAACAGAACTTAACACATTTTTAATTTTATTCACCATTGCTTTCTTCAGACACACCAGAAGAGGGCAACAGATCTTATTGCAGATAGGTGTGAGCCACCATCTGATGCCCTTTTCTGGTGTGTCTGAAGACAGCTACAGTGTATTTAATAAACAAATATAATAAATAAATAAACAAACTTTTTTTAAGGGGGGGCCTTAAGCTTTTATATGTGTGGATGTTTTACGCATATACATGTGTACCATGACTGCCTATGGAGGTCAGAAAACACTATTTTTGTTTATAAGAATACAGGGGATCTGAACTCAGGTCCTCATACTTGAGTGGCAGACACTTTACTGACTGAGCTATTTTCCCAAGTCTCCTATTTGTTTTCTTTTTGAGATAAGTTTTTCTAAGCCTCAAACTTCGATGAGCTGGAATTACAGGTATGTAACAGCATGTCTAACTACTCATAATCCTTAAACCACCTAAAATTTTATTTTAAAGCCACATTTACAATAATCATTGATATTTATATATCTAATGAACCCAGTTCTTTGGAATATTTATGCAATAGTAAACACTATTCCCTACTTGCTGGAATTATGGGATGGATATGCTTAGATTCCACTATTGAGGAGCTTGAGGCAGGAGAACAGAGTTCAGGGTCAGCTTGGGTTACATAGTAAATTGTAGGTCAGCCTAAATAGTGAGATCTTGTCTCACAAATAAAACCAGACCAACTGTCATACATCCACAATTATCTAAAAATGCTTACCATTTTACAAATACCAAGTTACACTTGTAGAAAACCTTTTATGATGTAGCCCTGGAGAGTTTTTTAACTTTTGTATTTATAGCCATGAGTAAGTTGCTCAGAAAAGCTTGCCAGTCCCCTGCCAGCTTTCCTATCTTTTACTGATAATTGATTATAAAGTCTGTTAAAGGTTCTCACAGTGCGAGAGAATGAGGAGCTAAGTATTCTAGCCTGCTCTGCTACTGCTGTTCTGAGAATGCAGAACAACCAAAAATGTTTTCTAAACAGTCCAAGATATTGAATATCATGCTAACTAAATTAAAAATAAGCTAGTATAAACTTGTTTCATCTCAGTTTGAACTAATCCAGAGCTTATTTACTGCAATTTAGAAAGTAAATAAAACTTTTATAGTCTCATAACTATCAATACTCAGCCTGTTATAAATATTACCTTGGGGGTTAGGGTGTGGTGCTTAGATGGGAAGGATGTTATGATAAAAATACCTTCTATGCATGTATGAAATTCTCAGAATAAAATATTAAAAATACTAATTTGATAATAAAAATGTTTTTAAAATTTTAAAACTCTTCGCTTCTCTAAATAATGAAGGGTAAATTATTTTCTGCAACCTATTTTACATCTTTTTTTCTACCAAAAATCTTTTCTGTTAATTCTTTGTTTGGTTTTTGTTAAATAGGCCCAGGCCGGCCAGCCTTGAACTCACTCTGTGTAGCCCTGGCTTACACTGAATTTGCAGCAATCTTCCTGCTTCAGCTTCACAAGTGCTTAGACTACAAGTATACCACCATGTCTGTCTGTCTACCAGATTTAAAATTTTTTATTTTATGTATATGGGTGTTTTGCCCACATATATGTCTTGTAACCATGTGTGTGTTTGAAAATTGAATTGGCAGAAAGGTTAGCAGTGGATGTTTCTGTTTTTATGGCTTTGATGGTACAGTGGCTGACTAAAACTGGGGTAATGTTGCTAGAAGAAAAGGGCAGAGCACACAACATGCAGATGGAACGTGAGGGAGATGCTCAAGACATGGTTTGTTGGAGTAATGTGTAATACTCTGAATGTTGTTACCACTGAGCTGGACATGTTTACAGCAGCCTCCAAAGAGTATACCTAGGGCCAGACCCACGGATTTCAGTTGCTGCTCATGATCAAGGGGCAGAACTTGGGAGTGTTAAGTTCAGCCAAGTTAATTATAAAAAACAAAAAGATCACTGCTTGGAGGATTATTACTGAAGAGTCTCTTACATTATTTTCTGTGTGTGAGTGCTTTGCTTGTATGTGTGTATACCACATGCATGCCTGGTGTCCATGAAGTCCAGAAGAGGGCATCTGATCCCCTGGAACTGGAGTTCCGAGTTAGAAAAGATTGTAAGTTGCTGCCTGGGTCCTGGAAGCTGAGCCCAGGTCTTCTACGAGAACAATTAGCTCCTCAACCATCAAGCCCTCTCAACAGCCCCTAATCATAGCTTTTAGTATGTAAGTGACTAGACATGAGAAAATGAAAGACCAGGAGGCCATCACCCTAATCGATGAAGGTTGACCCCACAGTGACACAGAAGTTAGTAGATCAAAGATGTAAAATAAGGCTCTAAGCAAATAGGAAACCTCAGCCTGGAAAAGGCTTCCAGTACAAGGAACGACACCAACGCCTGGGAGGGCATGGCGGCCAGCTTGGGGCTCAGCTCCTTCCCGAGAAATTCTGGCTCAGGTACCTGAAGATGGAGGAGAGGTGCCATGTTGGAGAGACGTGAGGCAAGAGGTGAAATAGGGTTAGAGCTGGAGGCAGCTTTCCGAGGTTGTGAGGACGGATAAATGGAAACTAGGAAGTTACTGCATATAGGTGCTCCTGACATAGTTTAATCCTGTTAGTATTTTAGGTCCTCAGTCCCTCCAGCTAACTCCCTGGTTAATCTGGTGCTTGGCTTCTGGCTCTAAGAGGTCTCACCTTCTACCCAGCACTCTTCCTGAGGTCTGCAGCTTCCTCAGGGCCCCACCCTGACAGTACCTCCTATTTTGTTGTCTCTACCCTGAAAGCTCCTCTTGAATCAGAAAGTTGGCCTCAGGCACATGTAGGTCACCTGCTCCTGGTCACCACTCTTCCCCCCTCACGGTTCTGCCTTTCCCCCAGGTCCCAGTTTCTTGCCTTGTTTTATTGTATCTTTTCTGTTTTCCAAGTTTTCATACTTAGCTTTTTTTTAAGTGCTGGAAAGTGAACCTAGGGGCTCACGTGTGCTAGACATATCCTCTGCCATCATCTACACCCTTTTTTTAAAAAGTATTTTTATTTTGACACAAACTCTAAGTTTCCCAAACCAGACTTAAGCTTATGCTCTTTCCCAGGCAAGCCTTGAATCTGTGAATCTGTGACATGGTACAGGCCCTGGCATCCAGGGTGACTTTGATTGCGAAATGCACGTGCCACCAGGCCCAACCCATACTTAGCTTTTTAAAGTTTTTTTTTTTTTAATTTGGCTTCACTGTATAGCTTTATGCATATTTAGAAACTTCAGTCTTGTCGTTTCAAAGGCCTCCTCCCTCTTTGGCACTGCTCTTTCTAGAGCTGTCTCACTCATCACCAGACATTTCTACTTCCTTTTCCTGGAGTAGACACTTTGAACTCACTGTGTAAGAAACCTCCTCCTCTAAGCCAGTTCCTGTGGCTAGCTCTGGTGTTTTACCTTAATATCAACACCAAGAACATGGCAGTTACTGTGAAAATGTGTGCTGAAGAAATAAATGACATCTTCTAGTAACCCTCTCACCTCTAGCTTGCAGCCTGTGGTTGACTGTCCTGTCTGCTGCCGCCACAGCGTGTCGGTTCCGTCTGCTGGCTCTCTCGCTCTCCATTCCCGCTGCCATTGTGCGGTTTCTAGTTGGCTCCTTGACTGACCGACCTAGAGATGGTACTGTCTAATACTTACTGAACACTTACTACAGGTCCTGCTATCAAATGTGTATACACACACACACATACACACACACCACCCTCAGTAACAAAGTCTCACTATAGTTCAGGCTGGCCTTAAATTCCAGACCCACCTGCCTAGCCTGAATGCTTCATCTGACTCTGCAGGAAGAAATCGCCATTACCCATACTTCATGAATGCTGAGGCCCGGGGAATTGAATGTCCTGACAAGGGACAGACCTAGTTAGTGGCTGACCTGAAACTCTTTAAGAGATTAGGATTCAGAGTCCAGGTTTACAGTGCTGTGTCCAGGTTTACAGGCAGTTTCCCCCTGACACCGAGTGACCGCCAGTGCTGTTCCTACACAAGCATCTCACACAGCTCATTGCAAACAGTGGGTCCCTTCAGGTACAGTGGGGTACACTTATACTTAGTATGCCAGTGAGCTGAGCCTGTCACGACCTTCTGTTTACTCCTTTTCTCCTCCCCCCCCTTATACTAAATGGAATTCTGATGTTGAAATAATCACGCCCCGCCCAGTGATGCTATTTGGTTTTATCTGTCTGGCTGAGCCTGTTAAGACCAGTTTGAATATCTTACTTTCACTGCCTTCTCCATGCCTATCTCCACTTGTTCTGGGGGCGCTTTACACTTTTAATTTGTAACATAATTGTTGTCTTGTGTTTTATCTCCTTGCTAAGCCTGTATTCTTGACTGGAGCATTTATGCTTCCCCCGCCCCCAATCTGTAACTTAGTGCAATGCATGCTGCTTTTGATGTATGTGTTTCAATGAGTATCTGCTGAGGAAATGAAAATTTAACTGTTACTCAGCCCATTAACCACAAGAGCTTTGCATTGCAGCGTTGTGTGTGCTATTCCTCATTTCTGTCTGGCTCAGTAGTTGGCTATGTCAGTGAATATATGTAAGCTGTATTTGAAAACCCTATGATGCTAGAATTTGGTGGAGGTTTTTTGTGAAGCATTTTTTTAAGAAAACAGCTGATTTAGAGTATTTTACTTTGAGCCATTTTATTGATTTTAAAGTGTTTTTGTATGCTGAAACTTCAAATATAGGTCTTTTAAAAATCTCCTCATCACTGGTGATATTTTAGAAGCAAAATGTGATGTAAGTAGTAACTTTTGGTCAAATAACCTCTTAGAATAAGACCCTTAGGTGGCAGCTTTGTGCCTTTTTTTAAATTAAAGATTTATTTACTTATTTTATGTATGTGAGTACACTGTTACTCTCTTCAGACACACACCAGAAGAGGACATCACATCCCATTACAGATGGTTGTGAGCCACCATGTGGTTGCTGGGAATTGAACTCAGGACCTCTGGAAGATCAGTCAGTGCTCTTAATTGCTGAGCCATCTCTCCAGCCTTGGAGTGTTGTTTTATTTCAGAGGATAGGCTCTGTGGCTTCCATTGAGTTATTTCAGTGATGCCTAAAGGTTTTGTTGTTGTTGTTGTTTTGTTTGTTGTTTTGTTTTTTTGACATGTGGAAGGGCCAGCAGATGGCTTAGCAGCATATAAAGGTGACTGCTGTTCCAAGTCTGATGATTTGAGCTTGAGCCCTGGAACCTATATAATAGAACCAATTCCCCAGCATTGTGCTCTCACTGTCATGTACGTATGCATGTGCCCATGTGCGCGCGCATAGATTAAAATGATAAGTGAGGTAGGACCAGTGAGATGACTTGGCAGTAAGAGTGTTTACTGCTAAGCTCAACAGCCTGAGTTTGAACCCCTGGCCCTACATGGTAGAATTATAGAACATGGCTCATCTGTGAACTGTCATGTTGTCTCCCCATGTGTGCCACGGCATACTTGTACCCCCCCAATATAATGTTAAAAACTCTTATAGTTTATGTTTGCATGTGTCTGTACGTGAGTGGGTACACGGAGGTCAGAAGCTGTAGGTAAAGGCATTTTACAAGAAACCTGGTTTATTACATCAGTGTTGGGATCTGAAACCTGATCCAGCAACAAGGAGATTTTAAAAAGACCTATACTTGAAGTTTCAGCATATGAAAGCACTTTAAAACCCCTGTTCGGTTCTTATCAACATAGAGTGTCTCCCAACGTTGGCGCCCAGGGATCCAGTACTTCCAAGAGCATCCGTATTCATGTCCGGTGTCCACATACAGACATATAAACACATAATTTGAAGTAAATAAAACCTAAAGTAAATAAAATGTGATGATGTATAAGAAACTCAAAAGAGGGGCTTGAGAGATGCCTCAGTAGTTAAGAGCACTGACTGCTCTTCCAGAGGTCCTGAGTTCAATTCCAGCAACCATATGATGGCTCACAACCATCTGCAATGGGATCTCATGCCCTCTTCTGGTGGCGCTGAATAGAGCGACAGGGTACTCATATACATAATAAATACATTAAGAAAATTTAGGATGTATTATGTATTTATACATAATAAATACACTAAATTCAGGATGACAATGTATTCATACACATAAAATAAATACATTTAAAAAAAGGAAGTAAACACTAAATTCAGGATGACAGTGTACTCATAGACAAAATACATTAAAATAAACAAAATACATTAAAAAACACTAAATTCAGGATGACAGTGTACTCAGACATAAAATAAATACATTTTTAAAAAAAGGAAGTCAAAAACCCTGAATTGAGGATGGTGGTTATGTTTGGAGGTAAGGTAGGTGGAGGGTGAAGTGAGGGACGTGCCAAGGGATCCTTCCTGTGCAGAATGATAGTCTCCTATGTGGATGGTGGGTGGGTAGGCTTATTTTTCATATTTATTGTTATCTGAACTGTTTGTAACTTTGAGTTCAGGTAGTATAGTTCCCACTTTCATCTCTACTCCTTAGTTTCTTTCCCAGAGTTATTGAGGAGTGAAAAGCCTCCTGGTGCATCTGAACCTTTCCAGTGATGCATATACAGACAGGAAGTTATTTATGTAAAATGTTTTCTCTCATGTTTAAAAGTAAAGTAACACTTCAGTGCCTTTTACACAGTTTTCTTTATGTAGTTTTATATTCTGTCTCTTATGTCTTATGTTGCATTAATATATTATGTAGTTGTTAATAAAACAGGTCCTTTTGTCAATAGTGTCATGTTATATTTTAGACTTTATTTCCATATACATTTTGTTGTTGTTGCATATCATCTGCTTAACCAGCAGGACAACCAGGTCTCTCCCTAACTCCTGTTTGTTAATATTCCTTAAGTTTCCTGTGGAGTTGTTATCTGTGCTCCTCTAGTTTGTGGGTCATGTTTCTTTTTAGGGAATATGGGGGAGGATTTAGCCTTTAGAGCTTAGGTTTGAATCCTCTGCTTCTTCCCCTTACTAGCAGTGTGATCTTGCTTGGGGGCTCGTCATTCAGTCCTGAGTTATAAAGGGAACCAAATATTCCTTGGCTTGGAAAGTTCTGTTAAGAATGGAATGGGCTAAAGTGCCTAACATAGGAATGATGTGTTAGCTGTCTTTATTGTCTCACCATCAAGTGCTCACCTGTTTGCTACCCATGCTCCTGCTCATCTCCTAGTGGTTTCCCCAGCCTCCATCACTGACCGACCTCCTCAGACCTTGGTCTCTGGCTATGGAAGAAACCTCATTCTCACTTTCAGAATCTGCTCTTTGAAAGGGTGTTCTTCCAGTTCCCTAGTGTCTTAGGGCTTTATTGCTGTGAGGGGACACCATGACCATGGCAACTCTTACAAAGGACATTTAATGGGAGCTGGCTTACAGTTTCAGAGGTTCAGGCCATTATCATCATGGCGGGAAGCATGGCAGCCTGCAGGCAGACATGGTGCTGTAGAAGGAGTTGAGAGTTCTACCTGTTGATCCAAAAGCAGCCAGGAGGAGGTTCTGATTCCACACAGGGCAGAACTCAGGCATGGGGACCCCAAAGCCCACCTACACAGTGATGCACTTCCTCCAACAAGGCCACACCCAATAGTGCCACTCCCTATGACCAAGCATCGAAACACATGAGTCTGTGGGCCAAACACATCCACCCACCACACTTAGTGACACTGTTGAATTTCAGCTGCCTTCTTCACAAAGCACCAGGGCTCTTTGCACAGCGGCAGAGGTGGTGGTGAAGATTAGCCTCACACCTGCCTGAAGCTGACGTTCCTGTGACTTTGTTGTTTAGTCACACAGTTACACAGTCTGTCTTGGCCAGAACTTGCTTGCATATCCTCATGCAGAATTTTCCCCCTGGAGGCTCATTTGCCAGATCTCCCTTTTCTTACCAGGAGAATCTACATCCTGATGTGTATGAGATCAGGTTGTAGGTTCTTTCTCGTGAGTTCCCAGGCCCCATATAAATCAGAGTATGGGTTGACATCTGTGACTGCTAAGTCCCACAAACATGACAGTCAGGAGGCCAGTGTCTCCTGAATGCCAGAGGATCTCAGAAGAAAACGGACAGTTCTAGTCCAGGTAGGATGCCCATCAGGCTGAAGAGACAGTCGAGGCTCACAACCAGGTAGGATGCCCTGTCATTCCCACATTTCAATAGCACTTTACAACCCAGTTTTCACTAAGTTACCTCATGTAACTCTGAGCCACACAGCAGCGTCTCATTTTATCTCTCCTGTTAAGAAACAGCATTAGAAACGTGATCACAACATGGGGGTGGAGGGCAGAAGTAGAGTGTTTACCTGGTGTAGATGAAGCCCCAGGCATTAACCTATAAGGAGAATAGGAGTGGGGCTTGCCTGGCATGTGCAAGGCCCTGGTGTGATCAAGCACACACCCACCAAAGTGAAGCATGATCACATCGAAAAGCATGAGCATTTCTCCCATACAAATTACCTTCTTCCTCACTTAAAAAGACGGTCTTACTGATCAGTAGAGTTTATCTCAGTTGTCGAAATTGAGGGGTTTAATGTTATCGAAGGTTTAATGTTATCGAAGTCAACAGTGTTGAATATTTTCACTTAAAATGAGGCCTTAATGCTCTAGGTTTGTGTGAACCATAACCAGTTTTGTGTGTAAGTACATATATTTGTGTGTGTGTGTAGGTATGTATGTATGTATGTATATGAACATCTATATATCCCAAACATATATATCTATGTTGGTTTTTCTCAGAGCCGCAATGGATACTGCTAGCCATAGCCTTGTGCTTCTGCAGCAGCTGAACATGCAGCGAGAATTTGGCTTTCTGTGTGACTGCACAGTTGCTATTGGGGATGTTTACTTCAAAGCCCACAGAGCAGTACTTGCTGCTTTTTCTAACTATTTCAAGATGATTTTTATTCACCAAACAAGGTAAGAAGGGGCTTTTGTAAATGAGAAGAATTTTTTTAATATTGTGATACATATGTCTTATGATGTCATTTAAGGCAGTGGTTACTCAACCTTCCTAATGTTGAGACCCTTTAATACAGTTCCTTGTGTTGTGGTAACCCCCAACCATAAAATTATTTCGTGTACCGTAACTTTGCTAACTGTTACACATCATAATATAAATATCTGATATGTAGGATATCTGATAATTGACCCTGTGAAAGGATTGTTTGACCTTAGAGGGGTTGCAGCCTGCAGGTTGAGAATCACTGGTTTAAGGGCTTACTATTGGGTTACCCTAAATCAAAATTTTAATTATAAAAACATATATATGTCAGTATTAAACTCAGTATATGGTATCCATGGTAAAACATACTTACTGAAAACAAGTATAACTCAAATTGATTAAAGGTTTAGCCTAGTCTGGTGTGGGGCTGTATTCCTTTAATCTTACTACTCACATGACAGAGTCAAGGGGATCTCTAAGTTGGAGGCCAACTTGTCTACATTGTGAGTTCTAGGCCACTGAAGGCTGCCTAAGGAGATCCTGTCTCAAAAAACCCACTACCAACAAAAAAGGCTTAACCTATTACCCAAGCATCAAGTCCTATAATGTAAATTCCACTGTTATCCTGGTGTTAGAGAAAAGGCAGCTGAGACTGAGCTGTTAAATAGCCCCATAGGAAGGATTAAATAGCTGATCCATTGGGCTCAAGTGTAACTCTGAAGTTAACCTGTGTACTTAAGCACTAGGCTGTTGATTTTTGGTGTAGCATCATTTCAGTGTCACATTGTACCATCACATACTGGACATCATCAGTTAGAGAGTATTTGTTTCACATTTCCTGTTTTTGTGTTCTTTTAATTCTTTTGCAGTTTTTGAATTTAGGTGGTATGGGAATTCAAATTCTGAGCTCTTAGAAAAGATTAATTTTGGTCCAGTCTATGTTTAGACAATTCTAAAATATTGCTTGTTTGTTTGTTTGTTTGTTTGTTTATAAATTTTGAGATAGAGTCTCACTAAGTTGACCAGGCTGCTTGAACTCACTCCGAAGCCCAGGAGGACCTTGAACTTGTGATCTTCCTGCCTCAGCCTTCTGAGGAGCTAGAACCATAGACGCAAGCCACCAGGCTTGGTTCCCTGGATATTTGGTCGGTTGTTTTGTTTGCTTTTAAAGAACCTTACATGAAATTGAGGTGTCAAATCTCAATTATCTATTTTTTTATTTAACTGTTCAATCATTTAAATATTTCCTAAGTACATATATATTAGAGATTGAGCTAGAATACGGTTATAAGTAAGTTATACTCTGTCTTCAAGAACTCTATAGTCTGATAGAGAATTAAATGTGAAGAAAATAATTGCTGCATCTTGTGTTAGTCACTCCCTGGTGCTGTGGCAAAATGCCTAAGAAAACAAGGATTTGTTGTGCTTCCAGTCTCAGGCTTTAGTGCACCTGCAGCCGGCTGGCTCCCTGTGACTTCTAACACTGGGAAGGCAGAGATACCATGAAAGAAGCAGAACAGAAAAGCTACGCACTTTGAGGTAGGCAGGTAGAAAGCAGGACCAGTGCAGTGACCAGGGACTAGATAAACAGCGCTGGAGACTGTTCTTAGTGACTCTTCTCCCACCTTCAAGTAATGCAGTCACATGACATTGCGACTCCATGAATGGAGAGCACACCAGTGAAGCCAGAGTCCTTATGACCCAGTCACTTCCCCAGAGCCCGTCAGCTGGCCACCAAGGCTGTAAGACTGAACACCTGCGCCTTCAAGGGACAGTTCATATTCAAACCCTGACCTCAGTTTTCTTGTCTGTTAAATTCCACGATAGTATACTCTCCTTCTGGGTATTAAAAGAGTAAGTGGATTAAATTAACATTAAAATGTTTAAAACAGAGCTTTGTTCTTAGTAAACATCAACATCATTTGGTATGGTGTCAAACATCAGGTGTACTTAGAGTAGAAGAATTCCAGCAGGCCTGTTTTGAGAAGTTTGAAACAGACTTTACAAATCCGAAAAATCAAGAGTCTTTCAGATGTTGCAGAAGAATATAAGGAGGAGTATTACACTTGGAGGAGAAATAGCATGGATTACAGTTTGGTCCATAACTTTGATATATCACTGTTAAACTCAGTTCATGGTATCCATAGTAGAACATACTAATAAGAACAAATATAACAAACATTGATTGAAGGCTTAGTCCATCCAGGTGTGCTGGCTAATGTTTATAATCCTAGCATTTTAGGTACAGATATGGGAGAATCCCTGTGAGTTTGGGGCCGGCCTGTACTAGTGCCAGGCCTGGCCTGGACAATATAGTAAAACCCTGTTAAGAAAAAAGAAAAAGAAAAACAAACAAACAAACAAAAGAAACAAGCCGTCTTAATTGGGATTTTACTGCTGTGAACAGACACCATGACCATGGCAAGTCTTATAAAAGACAACATTTAATTGGGGCTGGCTTTCAGGTTCAGAGGTTCTGTCTAGTATCATCAAGGTGGGAACATGGCAGCATCCAGGCAGGCATGGTGCAGGAGGAGCTGAGAGTTCTACATCTTCATCTGAAGGCTGCTAGCAGAGTACTGACTTCCGGGCAGCTAGGATGAAGGTCTTAAAGCCCACTCCACAAAGACACACCTATTCCAACAAGGCCATGCCCCTAACAGTGCCACTCCATAGGCCAAGCATACACAAACCATCACACAAACAAAGGTGATATAAAATGAAGATATGATCATTCACACAACAGAGTAGATAAGGTGGCTCTAAAGTGTGGCATGGTACGAAGATGGGGTTGGAATGAGATACTGCTAGAGGAGTTTTGTCTCTGACGTGACACTGTAGATCACTTTCACCACACTACAAATGCTATCTCCCGCTCAGTCTGAGCTGTGAGTTGTTTAGCTTCTGAAACACCATCTAAACACAGGCATTGTGAAGGTGAGGCTTGCCTTGTGTTATGTTTGTATTGATAAGCATCTTCAGGTAACAGAATTCTGAATTTACACTCCCAGAATACATGTCATAGAACATGTTGGTGAATAGACAGGGCAGATCAAAGAGTGAAACCCAAGAGAGGAAGTGGGGTGTCAGGATGAAGGAGTAGAGAAGCTAGATTGTCAATATGCTGGCTCCCAGGATAGATGGCTTCAGGGAAACAAAAAACAAAAAAAATGCTTAAGAGCACTTACTGCTCTGCCAGAGTGCCTGGCCTCAGTTTCCAGCACACATATAACAGCTCACATCATGCAGACAAAACACTCATACCACATAAAAAATATTAAAAACCAAAAAACAAAATGATAAACAACCAAAAGCAAACCAAACCAACAAAAAATATTCATATTTTTAAAGGTATATGATAAAATTTTAACATTTAAAATGTAAATAATTGTTTTGTTAAAATGTAACTGTTTTGGCTTCTAAATGTTTAAATCATGAATGAATCCAAGTATAATTTTGAAAAGCATCCTAGGAATTTCAAAGTCAATATGGTTACTAAGATAGCATAATAAAGCAGACCTTTGTGCAATTAGAGGAGAGGCACCAAAGGGAGATAATGCATTTGAAGAAGCGGCAGAGCAGTAAGTGCTCTTAAGCATTGAACCATCTCTCTCAGCCCCTGGTTTTGATTTTCGGAGGAGGGCCTCTATAATTAACAATTTAAAATCGCCGGGTGGTGGTGGCGCATGCCTGTAATCCCAGCACTCTGAGAGGCAGAGGCAGGTGGATTTCTAAGTTCGAGGCCAGCCTGGTCTACAGAGTGAGTTCCAGGACAGCCAGGGCTACACAGAGAAACTCTGTCTCCAAAAAAACCCCCAAAAACCAAAAAAACAATTTAAAATCGTCCAGCTAAATGGCAGTAATTACATTCATTATGTTACCTGCAACTGTCACTGCTGTTTCCAAAACCTTTTCATCACTTCCTAACAGAAACATATTAAGGAAAAACTCTCCTGTATTAGTCAGTTTCTCTAGAGTCACAGAACGTATGGGTAGTCTCTATATAGTAAGGGAATTTGTTGATGACTTACAGTCTCTAGTCCAACTCCCCACCAATGGTCAGCAGAAGCTGTGAATGGAAGTCCAAGGATCTAGCAGTTTCTCAGTCCCACAAGGCAAGCAGGCAAAGAAGACAGTCTCCCTTCTTCTAATGTCCTTATGTAGGTCTCCAGCAGAAGGTGTGGCCTACATTAAAGGTGTGTGCCACCACACCTGGATATGGGACTTGCTTTGTCCCAGATGATTGTGAACTCAGAGATCTCCCTGTCCTAATCTTCTGGGATTTATAGCCACTATACCTCAATATCTCCATGCCAGGATACAGGTCAGAAACTTGTATCTCCCAGCATCCAGATTAGGGTCACAGGTGAGCCTTCCAGTCCTGGATTGTAGTTCATTCCAGATAAGAGTTGAGTTGTCGACCAGGAATAGCCAGCCATACCTCCATTCTCCTTCAGCCTCCTGGAACCACCCCTTACCCCACCCCTCGTGTCTCTGTCCTTGTCCCTTGTATATGGGTGTACGGCCTGAATGATGTATATGCTCCACTTGCATGCCTGGTGCCTACTAAGCCAGAAGAGGGCATCTGGTCCCCTGGAACTGGAGTCACAGACATTTCTGAGGCACCATGTGGGTGCTAGGAATCAAAACCAGGTCTTCTAGAAGAACAACAAGTATTTCTAAGCACTGAGTCCTTTGTCCAGCCCGGTTCTGTCTCTTTTTAAGTGTTGTCTTAGATGTTTCTCCTTTGGTTGGTTCTGTTTTTCCCAGAGAGGGCTTCTTTCTCCCTGGCTGTCCGTGAGTGCTGGGATTAATGGCCTGGTTTTGTTCTAGATATTTCATGATGTGGTACTTACCGTACAGTTTTTGGCCTTTTGTATCCATTTTGTTTTGTTTTGTTTTGTTTTGTTTTACTTAGTATGATTTCAAGAGTTCCAAGTTATAACCCATACCAGAATTTCCTCGTTCTTAGAGCAGAATGGCATATGTGATGTTTACAGCCCGCTGAGCTTACCCATTGTTTTTCTTTGTGCTGGCTGGTTTTGTGTGTTAACTTGACACAAGCTGGAGTTATCTCAGAGAAAGGAGCCACCCTTGAGGAAATGCCTCCATGAGATCCAGCTGTAAGGCATTTTCTCAATTAGTGATCAAGGGGGGAGGGCCCCTTGTGAGTGGGGCCACCCCTGGGCTGGTAGTCCTGGGTTCTATAAGAAAGCAAGCTGAGCAAGCCAGGGGAAGCAAGCCAGTAAGGAACATCCCTCCATGACCTCTTCATCAGCTCCTGCTTCCTGACCTGCTTGAGTTCCAGTCCTGATTTCCTTTGGTGATGAACAGTAATGTGGAAGGCGGAAGCTGAATAAACTCTTTCCTCTCCAACTTGTTTCTTGGTCATGATGGTTTATGCAGGAATAGATACCCTAAGACAAATTGGTACCCCAGGAGTGGGGTATTCCTGTAACAACCTGACCTTGTTTTGGGGAGGACTGAGGAAGAACTTTGGAACTTTGAGCTAGAAGAGCCATTAGGATGTTAAGAGCTCTGTGGAATGTTCTGTAGGAGCTTGGAAGATAATGTTGAGAACAGTACAGAAAATGGAGGCCTGGCTTGTGAAATTTCAGAGGGAAAATTTGAGACTCTTATCAGGGCTGTTGCTGTTTTGACTGTGAAGATTCTGTGTTTTTGTTAGCTGGGGCTGAAAAATCAGCTGTGAGTAACAAGATACCAGAACCACTAAAGCAAAACCTTTGCATTACTGGGACTATTGATGTTGGTTAGCTAGAGCTAAGAAATTAGTGGTGATTAAGAAGAGACCAGCATCATTGAGGTGAGATCTTCTGGGAAGTGTTTTCTAAGAGCACATAGAGTCTGTGTTCCAGAATTAACCAAGGTTGTACCTTGTACTGTGGCTGGACTTGGTAATGTGTAAGAATCACCCAGCTGGTACTGGTTTTGACGGCATGAAGGGGTCAAGAAGAGCAGCTGAGGCTTGGCACTCTGAGAGGCAGCACAAGGCCATTGGTGAAGGTGCAGCCTCAGTTGCAATTGATGACCCAGGACTGAAGGGGTCATGCAAAGGAGTTGAGGCGTGGCACCATGAAGAGAGCCTATGAGAGACTATTGGTAAAGCCTAGTTACAGCAGAAGACAGCAGTGTTTTGGAGTTGCCAGTGCCATGAGATGATCACCAAGAACAGCAGCAGCAGTGGAGTATGGGCAGCTGGAGCCTAGAAGAAGACAAGGTGTGTGCTACAAAGAGCAGAGCTGGAGAAGTGACCCAAGCCCTTGGAGGAGCTCAGAAGATCATGAGTTGGATCCCAGACATTGGATAGTTGGAGTCTGATTTTACTTTTGACTGTGACTGTGCCCTGATATTTTTCCTTCTTGAAGGAAGAAAGTATTTTAGTGGAGCCCACAGTTAAGAGACCTTTAAAAGAGATTAAATATTTTAAAGGGATTGAAATTTTAATATGTAAGGATTTTCAAAGACTGTGGGACTTTTAAATTTATTTAGATCTTGGGGATGAATAAAAAAGTAAGGGTTGAAGTTTTATAGTGATGTGTTTCTGTGTCAGGTTGACAAGGGGTCAATTGTACTGGCTGGTTTTGTGTCTCAACTTGACACAAGCTGGAGTTATCTCAGAGAAAGGAACCTCCCTTGAGGAAATGCCTCCATGAGATCCATCTGTAAGGCATTTTCTCAATTAGTGATAAGTGGGGAGGGCTTCTTGTAGGTGGGGCCATCCCCCATCCCTGGGCTGGTGGTCTTGGGTTCTATAAGAAAGCAAGCTGAACAAGCCAGGGGAAACAAGCCAATAAGGAACATCCTCCATGGCCTCTGCATCAGCTCCTACTTCCTGACCTGCTTGAGTTCCAGTCCTGACTTCCTTTGGTGATCAACAGCAATGTGGAAATGTAAGTTCAGTAAACCCTTTCCTTCCCAACTTGCTTCTTGGTCATGATGTTTTGAGCAGGTATAGAAACCCTGACTAAGACATTCTCTTTCTCTCTTTTTTCTTTTCTTTTCTGTTTATTTGTTTGCTTTTTGTTTATCGAGAATGAGACTGTCTATGTAGCTCTGGCTGTTCTGGAACTCTCTATTTAGACCAGGCTGGCCTCAAACTCAAAGAGATTCACCTGCCTCAGCCTCCCAAGTGCTTGGATTAAAGGCTGCACCACAACATCTGGCTCTATTTATCTTTTGATGAGTATTTAGTTGTTTCCAGTTTTTAGCTACTGTAAAGAATGGTACAGCGAACACCAGCATCCAAGCATCCTTTCGAGTGTCTGTGTTTAGTTCCTTTCACTGTATGTTCAGTATGAAAGCAGAGCGAGCGCCTATTTTAGTCCCTCTATCCTCTCTCTGTCCTCTAGTACCTAGAATAGACCGTACTGCCTAGGAGTCGCCTGGCGTTGAACTAGTCTGAACATCTCTGCGTTTCCTGCTGGTAGGCAATAGACTGGACGCACAGAGGCTTGCTGATGAACCATAAAGGCAGTTAAATTCAAAGAGTGATTTTTGCCGTTGTATTTCATCAAGGCAGATTGCCAGATTTAAACCTCTAAGGAAGAATTTGTTTTAACCTAAGATTGTTAGAAACCAAAAGGCCAACTAGGTTGTATTTCATTTTGTGTGGGTTTTTGTTTTAACAGTGAATGCATAAAAATACAGCCAGCTGACATCCAGCCCGATATATTCAGCTACTTGTTGCATATTATGTACACAGGAAAAGGGCCAAAACAGATTGTGGATCACAGTCGTTTGGAGGAGGGGATCCGATTTCTTCATGCTGACTACCTTTCTCACATTGCAACTGAAATGAATCAAGTGTTCTCACCCGAGACTGTGCAGACATCAAATTTGTATGGTATTCAGATTTCAACAACCCAGAAAACAGCTGTCAAACAAGGGCTGGAGATCAAAGAAACTCCTCCCAATAGCAGTGGAGACAGAGCTGCTGTCCCAGGTGACCACCCCCAGCTGCAGCTCTCCCTTGCCATCGGGCTAGATGATGGTGCAGCGGAGCAGCAGAGGGCCCATCCTGCTGCCCAGGCCTTGGAGGAGCACCGGAAGCCCCCAGTGTCCATCAAACAGGAGAGATGTGATCCAGAGCCTGTGATCTCCCAGAGCCACTCCTCGTCCTCATCAGAGGTGACTGGCCCCTCTTTTACAGAAAACAGTATCAAAGCCCACTTATGCCATTATTGTGGGGAGCGTTTTGAATCCCGAAGTAACCTGAGGCAGCACCTCCATACCCATGTGTCGGGAGCTCTCCCTTTTGGTGTTCCTGCTTCCATTTTGGAAAGTAATGACCTTGGTGAAGTGCATCCACTTAGTGACGGCAGTGAGGCTCTTCAGTGCCGGAGGCTCAGCTCCTTCCTCATCAAGGAGAGTGAGCAGCAGCCACCCCCGCCTGAGCTCCAGAGCAGGGGTGCCTCCGAGCCTGTACAGATCAGTCAAGTGTCTCTGATCTCCAAAGACACAGAGCCAGTAGAGTTAAACTGTAATTTTTCTTTTTCAAGGAAAAGAAAAATCAGTTGTACCATCTGTGGTCATAAATTTCTTCGAAAGAGCCAGTTACTAGAACACATGTATACACACAAAGGTAAATCCTACAGATTTAACCGATGCCAAAGGTTTGGAAATTCATTGGCCCAGAGGTTTCAGCAGTATTGTGACAGCTGGCCTGATGTCCCCTTAAAAAGCTCTCGCTTGTCACAAGAACATTTAGACTTGCCTTGTGCCTTAGAGTCAGAGCTCACTCAAGCAGGTGTGGACACCATCCTAGTTGAGTAGCGACTTCTCCTGCAGGACTTTTACACCGCTCTTAGGAGAGAGTCACGTGCCATCCTAATCATAAGTTAGTTCCCTCCTCGAGGTCTTTTGACTTAAAATGATCTGTCCTGTGTTTTGCGGTTGAACATAACAGTTCTCATTATAAGACATGGCAATTAAACATAACTTGCGTCCTGGAGAGATGGCTCAGAGGCTAAGAGTACCTACTGCTCTTCCAGAGGGCCCGAGTAGATTTCCAGCAACCACACAGTGTTATAAACACAACTTTCAAATTATCCTATGAGCTTTTCTATAAATTAAATCATAATTTGAAAATCAGAAGTTAATGTAGAAATATTAATGTGAGTGATTATTTATAAAATCTCTTGTTTTTCCAGGTTGCAGAATCAGTAAAATGAACTTGAGTATGAAGCAGATGAGATCTGTTTTAAAGACTATCTTAGAGATTGGGAATGAAGCTCATCTATAGAGTGCTTACCTAGCATGTGCGAGGCCCTGGGCTCAGGGTCCACCACACACATGACATGCTCACACACATCACATTTCTAAACTGTCACTTGTCTTAGGTTTCATATGAATTATGCTCTTAGGAAAATGATTTTTAAATATTTTCAGCCATATAGGAATCAATAGTTATTTTAATGTATAACTATATATATAGGAAACGAGTAGTTATTTTAATGTATAACTATATATTATAATGTATAAAAGTTTGTTTTGTTTTAAGCCATGGCTATACCAAATCACGAGTAGTTTTAACTGTGCTTACTAGCATTCCCACCACTCACATGGCCTTTTATTTATTAAACATTGAGTATACCTCATTTTTAATAAAACTATTTTGGCTAAAAGTAAGGACTAGAGAAGTCAGTGGTGACAGAGTCTTGAACAGAGAAACCAGTGCATTCACCTAAGTGGAGCCCAGCTCTAGGTCTCTGTCTGTAAGCTAACCTCTACAGATAGGCAGATCTAAGGTGTGTTCTTGGATGCTTTTGGATGTTTATAGCAGGAGGTTCACCTGAGTGTGAAGAGGAAACCGCTAAGATACACATCGTCTCTCTGACTTAATGTTGCAGACTCATCAGGGCTGTCTGGGGTGATGGTACTTTTCTAAAAGTCACTTGTAAAGGTCATTTTACAGTGGCATGGTTTTCACCTTCTGTTAGTAAAGCCAGTGGCATGGATGCATTAAGGGCCCAGGCCTCTTTAAACCCACGCTGGCAGCTCTCCTTTTGTGAATATACTCACTTCCCTTTTATAGTGACAACGCTCAGAGACTTAAAACTCCAGGAAAATGAAAGTTGTTGGACTAAGTGATGAATTTTCTGTACCTAACAAGTAGCCCAGCAAATTTCATTGTCTCTGAAATGTTGTTTAAATTTGAAGTTCTGCTCTCAAGGATCAGAAGGCAAGAGAGACTGTAGAACGGCCCGCCTCCTCCCCTCCCCTATTAAAGTTCCAGCTCACAGACATTTGAAGAATATTTAAGTTGGTATACACACACACACACACACACAGATTGGAAACAAGAGTCTTGCTATGTTACCAGGTTGTCCTTAAAATCTTGGGCACAAACAGTTTTCTTTTTCAACTTCCCAGGTGGCCAGGACCATGGGGCATGTGCCATCTCACAGACACCTCAATATAGCCATTTAATTTTGACGGGACACTAACCTCACTCCCGTACCTCTGAAGACATTTAAGAGGTTCTACTACCTGTGTCTGTCAGAAGGTCAGAGTGTTCCAGCTAAGTCTGAAACAAAAGTTTGTTTTTATTTTTATTTTTCTGGGTAAATGGTGAGTTTGGTTGAGTAACAAAGTTTCAGAGTTAGTGGCATGGGCCTCTAATCCCAGAACTTGTGAGACTGATCTCTGCATTCAAGGCCATCCTGGTTTATATAGTGATTTCCAGACCAGTTAGAGTGACATAGTTAGACCCTGTCTCAAACAAAACAGCACAACACACACACACACAGATACCACACCAAACCAAAGTAGTAGGTTCCTTGTTTTTAAGTTTTTGAGGCATTCTTGCTACTTGGCCCAGGCTTGAGCTCACCGTTGTCCTCTCCTGCCCCCTTAGTGCTGGGATCTCGGGCTGGAGCACCATCCAGCCTTCAGGGTGGTAACTTTTAAGGGCCAAGTGAAGAACCCTGCTGGGTACTGTTTTAAGGTAACTGAATTTCTGATTTAGAGAGATAGGCTCTGGGATCAACACTGATGTGTTTTGAGAACAAAACCTAGCTAGTGGTAGAATGGATTGTATTAGGGGTGGTTAAACAAGTGTGCTGTTATGAGGGGTTCATAATTACATATTAAACTTAAGTCATCAAAGCAATTACTCAGTTACTTCAGTAATTTAATCTTACAGAAACACGGATACTGACTTCATATATTTTAGGCTATTTAGGATATATTCTCTACCTTTAACTTTTTTGCGATACACAATTATATCTCAATATATTTACATTGATATATAGAGTTTTTGAGCTATAGATCCCAGGCAGGCCTCAGACTCACAACATAGCTGAAGTTGGCCCTAAGTTCCTGACACGCCTGCCTCCCCTCTCCACTCACTGGCATTATAGGTGCCCTCCCACGTTGAGCTCCCCAAGCCTTCTCAAGGAAAACCTTACTTTTCAGCTTTCCCATAATCCTCCCTGCTCACCAGGTCATTAGTCTGATCCTAAAACAGCCCTGACTGGGGTGAGAGCAGAGGTATGGAGTGTGCTCTCAGGACAGGTGTGTGGGCGCAGACAGCAGCTCAGGGCGGGCCAGGAGCATCAGACGTTACACCGTCAGTAAAGCAGAACTGTATATATATGAAGTTCTCAAAGAGTTAATAAAATTGTATTAGCAAATATAATACCTAGTAAATACCTGAGGCCTGGGGAAATGGCTCTGTGAGTAATGGGATTGCCGTTCTTGCATTTGAACCTGAGGCAGGTGTGGTATCTGTAGGCCCAGGGCTGGTTGGGAGCAGAGACAGATAATGGGCTCTCAGGCTGGCCAGCCTTGCAGAAAGAGCAAACTCCAGGTTCAGTGAGACTGTCTCAGAAAACTGAGGCAGAGAGCGAGTGAGGAAGGCATGTTGTCAGTCTCTGGTCTCTGTGTACCCACATAGGTGTACACCCACGCCTGCTCATGCTCCTCACGTGCAGAACGTATGAGTGGGACTCTATGGGCTTTAAGATAACCATCTAATAATGGTCCCCATTATTAAAGTTCTTTAGCACTGAGAGCTTCACCTTATTCCTGATATTCATAGTTATACTGAGATCTATTGTGTGTGTAGATTGTGTGTCAGAATATTGTGTGTATTCTGCACACAATAACTGTGAGGCCAGAAAAGGGCATCAGAACCTCTGGAAGTCATGTGGGTGCTGTCACTGAACCAGGTCCTCTGCAAGAATGGCAAATACCTTAAGCACTGAGTCACCTCTCCAACTCACGCTGGTTCCTTTGAGATTAGGTCTTCTGATATGTCCCCCGCTGGCCTGGGACTTGAAACAATCCTGCATCCACCTCCTAAGTGCCTGGGTAGCAGGCGTGCACTGTATTGCCTACAGCCTGGGGAGTCAAACAGCCTGGTTTGGTTTTTAAGATGAAAAACCAAGATTCTTCATTGGGTGAAAAATTATTCATATTTTAAAAGGTTTTCAGGAACAACCTTTTACTTTTTGTCACATCTGCAAAATGAAACCCTTCCCGTCATTCCTCTCCCCTCCCCTCCTCCCCCCCCCCCTATCCCCCTCCACCTCTCTCAAGCAGTGTGGTTTGTATAATGGTAGCCTAGTTGAACCAAGAGTTGCTATATGTATGTTGTGGCCAAATGGCGCCCTCTTGTGTTGAGGTGAGTAGCCTGCTGGGTAACATTTTGAAGGATAACAAAATGTGTGTCTTCTGTGTGCAGACACTAAATGATCTCGTCTGCTTGGGCCAGCCCTAAGTCTTCCCTTCTTTATAGATCCTGCATGCAGGTGTTTTCTGGAGAAAAGCAGAGGCCATTTCGGCGTTTGTTGGTGGTTGATAGGAGCGCTCAGTAGGTGTGGTCTGCCGGGCAAACAGCGTTGCCACTTTTTACTACATAGAACGTTCGAGGTGGTTGGTTACTTCTTCCAGGTGAAGTCAGCAGCACCTACCTCACGGGGCGTTGTGAGGCTTTGCTCTAAGATGGTTAGTGTGCTGATAGAGACCACCACCAGGAAGTGGTTCCGCAGCTAGCCCTGGTCAGCATTCCATCCGGCAGATTCTAGAATGTGGTGCAGCACTCAAGCACCATTTACTAGACAGATAATTAATTTTGAAAATTTGTTTTTACAAAAATGTGCCAGAAATAGGAGTGCTACTTGAATTCTTCCTTTTCTGTACTTTCTACCGTTCAGCAAGGAAGATAGGATGTGAAATTACTGCAAGTAGAATATGCCAATTTCAGCATTAATGAAACTTCCCTCCAAATACATTATTTTCGTATAAGAAAAGGAACAAAGAAAATAAAAATCCCATTGTTTCTTGGATGAAAATGGTCTAAGTAATAACTAGGGACAGCAACTGGAGTGAGGAGTATCCGCAGGACTCACTAATGTTCTTCTGAAGTAAAGCTGGAATGCTTTCTCTGAACACTGACGGAAATGCCTCCTAGTCATGAAGGAAGAACCAGCTGGGAAGTGGACAGACAGCTCCTGAGGCCTGTTCGCACGGGCAGATTCTCGATACTGAAACTGAAATCCCTTATGAATACTTGATAGGTATTTTTGTGGTATCTGTGCTAAAAATAGTTCATGTGGAAAATTTTTACAATGTAACTTGTGTCTTTTAGTGTACTTAAACTAAATATGTCTGTGGTGTTCATTAATAAGTTGTTAAGTTCTTAGAAGTGAACTCTATAAACATTTCTATGCTCAGTCATGCTCGTGTAATTGGTCTCTCTTTTTAATCTGGTATGTCACAGTCCTAAATCTGGATGTCTTAAATTCGGGTGTCCTGAACTGACTCTCATTGTAGATTGGACGAACCCCTGGGGCTTCTGTGTGTGTGCCCTAATTCCTCAGGTACTCCTTCAGCACAGCTGCCATGGGCTCCTCACAGTCACCGGCAGAGTAGGTCAGGAGAAACCTCAGCTGGCATTCAGGAAGCTGAAGCAGTATGATTGAGTTTAAGACCAGGCTTAACTGAGTCTCAAAAATAAAACAAGGGTCTGGAGAGATGGCTCAGTGGTTAAAAGCACTGGCTGCTTTTCTACAAACCTAGATTTGTTCTCAGCACCTATATGAGGCACCTCATAACTACCTGTAACTCTAGCTCTGGGGGGAATCTAGATCTCCTCTAATCTCTGAGGTACCTGCACTTGTGAATGCCATACCCATGCACAGAGACCCATGGATAAAAATAAGCCCCAGTCAAACCTAAGAACTCACATAATAAAAGGCCTAATGAGGAAATCGTCAGGTTATCAGGCATACATAGCAAATGTAGGACCATACGCGGTAGAGTTACACTTCCATGTGAAATGCTAAATCACCTCAGGAGGATTCTCCAGAGTTTTGTATCCCAGTTTGGAAACTGGCTTTCATTTATTTTATGAAGACATAATATGACTTGATTCAACGCAACAAAATATTAGTTTAGAGTCCTGATCTTTACATCATTTTCTGTCAATGTCATCTTTGTTGAGGTAAGTAGTCTCTGCTGGGTAACTTTAAACACAATTTTTTTAAATGTCTGTGTTTTTCCTGCACATAAGTATTTGCATCATATGGGTTCCTGGGGCCAGTGGTGACCAGAAGAGGGTATCTGACCTAGAAATGGAATTGTGGGGTAGCTATAAGCCACTATGTATGTGCTGGAAACTGAACTTGGGTCCTCTGTAAGAGTATGGGATGCTCTTAACCACTAAGCCATCTCTCCAGCCACTCTTACGTTGGGCATGATGCAGAAGGCATGAATGGACTCAATTCTTAGCAGCCACAACCTGTGGCAAGAGAAAGTGCTGTCCTAATCCAGAAAGGTCTCACTGGAAAGAAAGGTCAAGGTGTTTCTCAGGGTTCTTGGTTTGCTTTGACTTTCTGCTTTGTACTCTATTCTTAGCCCCCAGCAACATGATCTACAGTGGTGGTTTCTGTCAGGGTATATCAGGATCTTCAGAGAATAAGAATTAGAGGAAGAAATAGGCAAGCAGGTATGTCACACTGACTTATGGCTGGTGTGGTGGTACACACTCGTAATCCAAACGCTTGGGGGTAATGACAAGAACAACTGTGAGTTTGAGATAAGCCAGGTCTCCTGGGTGAGTGCCAAGCTGGTCGGGGCTTTATACTAAGACCCTGTCTCCACAAACAAAATTGGTAAATATGACCTTGATTCTTGCCTCTATAGAGACAGGATTGTGAAGAGCTGCACTCTGCAAGCTGAGTGCCCAGAACTTACTGATGTAGTGCCATTGTAAGTCCAACAAAGACAAGACCAGAAGAGCTGTTAAACAAATCCCAGTCCAAAAGCTAGCAGACCCGGAAAGATCAGATGCTCACATTTTGGTCTGCAGTTAGGAAAAGATGGCTCTCAGACAGGGGAAGGTCAGCTTTTGCAGCTTTTGAGTTTCATTTCTGCTGGCGAAATGAAAGCAGTCTATTTTACCCATACCAGTAAGTCTAATGCTACCCTAACCCCCAAATCACCACCACCAAAGTCAAATATGATGGCTGACATACTGAGTTTCAGTGAGTTAACTGAGGTGGGAAGATCATCAGCTTACATGGAGACCAGCCTGAGCAAGAAGATCTTCTCTCAAAAAGTGAAAAGCACCTTCACGGACACCCAGAGTGGGGGATGGGAGTGGAGCTCAGTAGAGAGCTTGCTGGCACACACGAAGCCTGGAGTTTCATCCTGCAGAATAATGTAGACATAAAAATATATCCCATAGCTCAATCAACACAAGATTGACAGTAAAAATGGTCTTCACCATGTGGATGATCAATAATGTGGAGATATTTGGGGTAATTATGCCTGGGTGGAGGGCATGATAAAGTTGCTACTGGCATCTAGTGGGTGGAGACCAAGGAAGTTGGTAAGCATGTCATAATAAAAGCATCTCCCATTCATGCCCCACTCAAGGCCCACTCAAGATGTCAGTAGAGTTGAGGTTGACTAACTCCGGTCTAAAAATCTTGTAATAGTGCCTAAGGGCACAAAAGTTTGGGGTTTCTATCTACCCAGCTTGGAGTTAATATTACTCTAATGGGATGCATGATGTCTTTGTCCAAAGTCAGTTCTATTATCCTTTTAGAAATCTTAAATTGGATTATTTAAAGTCAGAGCTACAGAGATGGCTTGGTAGGTAACATGCCACTTACACAGCATCAGGGCCTATATGTAGCCCGTGCTATTGCACATGCCTGTAACCAGGTGTGTGATGAAGATGTGATGGAGGAAAGGGATTCCTGAAGTTCATTGACTCAGTGAGAAACCTGTCTCAAAGTCTAAGGATGGAGGACTGCAGGAAATGCCCACGTGAGGACTCATGCACATACGCACCCACTCACACAAGTACAGACACAACACTACAAACACAAGTAAAATAAAGTCAAATATATTCATCAGCAGACCACTTAAAATTTAGCATCCTTTAACAGCAAAAACCCAGTCATCTTGTTCTGTAGCTCAGGCTAGCCTCAAATTCAATCCTTTTATCTCAGCCTCCCAAGTTATAGATAATGGATATGGGCTGCCATTTTTCAAGTCGAGACAACTAAACCTTTAAATAATGTCGACTCAATTGTATCTAAAATCTGGTAAAGTCTGGATTGCCGTTTATAATTTGTGTGCATTTTAGTTTGGCCAAAAGATGGCGCCAGTGTGCCGTTAAAAACGTGTGTTCTACTCAGGCCTTTCCTCAGGAGCTGCGTTTGGATCTTTCCTTACCTTGCAGTCTGTTCAGTGTTAGGTAGTAGCATCTTAACATCCTCTCTGCATCTGACTTACAAGAGGCATATCTGTGGAGAACAGCACCTTAATGGTTGTACAATTGAACGAGTCTGAGGATTTTTGCAAAGTCATTGAGATACAGCCCTGGACTTTTACTCCAATGACATTGACCCTCTTTATTATGTGTTTATTATGTGGGAAAACTCTGTTTTCCCTGGCCAAGAGCTAAATGGAGACATTCAAGAAAATCATACCTTGCTTGGGCCTTCTCTCCACGGCACCCCCCCCCCCCCCGATCCCTTTATTGGCATATATTCACTGCACTCAGTGTTTGGTTTTATAAAGTCAATTTCAAGTCAATCATGTGTTTTAATCGTGGCCACGCCCTCCTCCTTCCTTCCTTGGTCCCTCCCTCACCCACTTGTCTCCCCCAGTCTCCCTTTCGATTTTTTGTTGTTTTAGTTTTTGGTTTTATTTATTTGTTTTTGAGACAAGATCTCTCAGTTACATTGCTCTAGCTATTCTGGAACTATGTAGGCCAGGCTGACTTCAAACTCACAAAGATCTTCATACCCCTGCCTCCCACACGCTGACATTAAAGGCATGTGCCACCACACCCCAGTCTCCTTCCTTTTGTAATGTGTGTGTGTGTATATGCATGAGGCAGGAAGCAAACGAAAACATGTATCTTCTGCAACCATCCTAGTTTTTCCTAGTATAATCTCCAGTTACATCCATTTTTATAGCAAATGACTCATTCTGCTGGCCGATGAAACTTCGTTGTGTATGTATACATTTTTATTGATGGAAATCTATGCTGTTATGGATTCTGCTGTAGTAAGCATGGATGTGGAAGTATCTGTGGCATGTTGATGCAGAATTGTTCAGGTATATACATGTATACTGGTACTGCTAGGAAACAATACCAGGAATTGGTAGGTGGGAATGCACGACATTTAAAAGCTCCTGAACAGCGCAGGCATAGTGTCTCACCCCTTTAATCCCAGCACTAGGGAAGCAGAGTCAGGAGTGACTATGATGTTGAGGCCAGCCTGGTTTAAGGAGTAAATTCCAGGACAGCCAGGCTACATAAAGAGATCCAGTCTCAAAAACAGAAGAAAAAGGAGAGGAGGGGGAGCAGAGAGGGAGGGAAAGGACGAGGAGGAGGAGGACCTGGCTGACTAACTGTGAGGTGAACAGAATCTAGAAATAACCTAGGAGACAAGCCTCTGGGCATTGAGTCCGAGGGCATTTCCTTTGCCTTCCTTTCTTTGGCAAAGGAAAAGAGTAAATGGCAGTCCACAGAAGGGAGAGGACCTTTGCTAGCTGTGTGTCTGGCAGGATCACAATATATAAAGAAGTCAAAAAGCTAAACACAAACAAACAATTCGGTCACTAAGCGGAAGAACAGTCAATTCTCAGAAGATAAAGTACAAATGGCTCAGCATCCTTAGCCACCACTGAAACACTGATGAAAGGCACACCGAGATTCCTCCTCTCAGCCGTCAGAATGGCTACATCAAGGACACAAGATGAGGGCACAGGAGGGCTCAGGAGCCAGTGGCTGCATAGACAGTCACTGGAATCAGCGTGGAGCTTCCTCAGGCCTGAACAGGTTGCCTCACAGGCATCTTGCCCTTCCCTTCCCTCTGTCAGCTGTTTGCCTTTCAGGAACAGTCCCACCAGCTGCAGGGGTGCTCGTAGACCCCCTCTTCCCCTCTACCCAGGCCCTCTGTAATAGACTTCTCAACTGTCGTAGTCCACACTTGTCAGTGCCTGGACCTTGCCTGTCCTCGCTATTATTGCTAGTATTCTCCTAGGACTTTGTCCCAAGTGTTTGGGTTTCTGCACAGCTGAGCCTTCTTGAAAAATGACCCTATTTTCTCTCAGATAAATTGTCTCCTAGCATTTACACATTTTCCAGCTGAAATAATTTGGTAATACTGTATCAAAATAACAGAAATAAAGTATCCCTCAAGAGATCCATCCCATGGTATCCCCTCCTGCCAGAAACCTGAAGGAATGGCAGTACTGTTGGAGGGTTCTTGTATATTCTCTGTCCCTTCTCTGGGGACCAGAAGCCCACGCAGAGGAGGCGGTCTAAGCAGCCAGGCGGCCCTCACCTCTGGCACTCTGCCATTCGACTCTCAGCAAGATCCAGGGAAGAAGATCTTCGTGTGCCTTATAGGCCTTTGAAGAACGGAGACTTGTGAATTCAACTCTAGCACATTTTTCTATGGTGAAAGCGGTACAGAGTCCAAATTCTATGTAGTTTAAAGTATGAAGGCAAAGGGAAGTTTCCTTAATGCACACCAAAGCCTTGGAGGGAGGGAGGGAAGGAGGGAGGGAGGGAGGGGGAAAACTCAAAATTCTTCTTAGGCCAATCTTGCCCTCCATCACCCTCTCACTCCCACAAGTCTGCAGTCTCCAGTGCTCTTAGGAAGTGATTCCTGATTAATTTACTTCCGTTTTTTGTTTTTTCTCTTGCTCTCCCAATTCTTGTGTCTCCATGCCTTGGGAGTACAAGGATAACAGGTAGACACCACCTTACTCAGATTAAAGTTACATGTGTGTACTTACACACACACACACACACACACACACACACACCAGGAAAGCACTCCAACCTTCCTGCTCCCCATTTCATCAGGTTTTTTTTTTTTTTTTAAGATTTATTTATTTATTTATTATATGTAGGTATGCTGTAGCTGTCTTCAGACACTCCAGAAGAGGGCACCAGATCTCATTACGGATGGTTGTGAGCCATCATGTGGTTGCTCTGATTTGAACTCACAACCTTTGGAAGAGCAGTCAGCACTCTTAACTGCTGAGCCACCTCTCCAGCCCTCAATTGGTTTTAAACTGGGAGGAAAGCATGAAAAGGGAAAGCCCAGTCCTCAGTAGCTGTGTGGCTGTCTCCTGCTCTGAGGACTGCATCAGCCACCGCAGTGGCCAGAGAGTACCCTCAATTCCACCTGTGGACGAAGCTCAGAGAATGCTTTTGAGGTTAGCCGAGCAGCCCCGAGTGGGCGTGTCAGCCTAGCTCTCTGCTGGGGTGTTTTCTTGTTTATTAATTGATTAGTGGGTGCAAGGTGTGTCACATGCCTGGCTCTCCCAATTTAAACTCTAAGATTTAAAAACTTAATTTATCCACGCCTGGTATACAAATCGAGTTCCAGGACAGCCAGGCTATTGCACAGAGAAGTCTGAAAACAAAACAAGAAAGTTATTTTGGATTTCTGCACAAATTGCAAGTTTTGCTAACACAGGTAAGGATATTAAACTAAAAATACTCAGGCAGCATTCGAGATCGTTTCTCTTTTTGTTTTGTTTTGGTTTTTTTTTGTTTTTTTTTTTTTTGTTTTTTGTTTTTGTTTTTGTTTTAAAGGGTCTCTCTGTGTAGCTCTGGCTGCACTGGAACTGTTCTGTAGACTAAGGGGGCTTTAACTCCTAGATCCTCCCACCTCTGCCTGGGATTAAAGATGTGCTACCACACCTGGCTGACTAACTGTGAGGTGAACAGAATCTAGAAATAACCTAGGAGACAAGCCTCTGGGCATTGAGTCTGAGGGATTACTTGGGTCAGATTACTTGAGTGGAAAGCCCCACTTTCACTCTGGGCAGCGCTGGCCCGTGAGCCGGGTCCTGTACTGCAGAGGTAGAAGAGACTTAGTTGAGCATTCACACCCATCCTCCATTTCCTGACTGCAGGCAGTGAGAGCCGCTGACTGAAGAAGCCCACAACTTGCTTCTCCACAGTGATGGGCTGCACCCCAAAACCATGAGCCAAAATAAACCCCACCGCAGGGAGTAAACTAATGCAGTATAGAAATCTAACGTGTAAAGTGTAGGCCAGGGTTAGAGGTCAGTTTTCAGAGTACTTTCTTAGCGTGCACAAAGCCCTGGTTGGATCCCAGCACCACATAAATGGTGTGACAGCACACACCTGTAACCCCAACACTTGTGATATGGAAGCAAAAACATCCCAAGTTCAGGCTGGACAGATGACTCAGTTGTTACAAGCACGTGTTGCTCGTGTGGAGCCCCTGGGTTCGGTAAGCATTCGTATGGAAGCTTACAGTCCCCTGTAGCTCCAGTTCAGGGAATCTGACACCCTCTTCTGGTCTCCACCGGCACCAGGCGTGTAAGTGATGAACGCATACATGCGGGCAGAACACTCACATAAAAATGTAATTAAATAAAAATGGTAGGTTTCATGATTTGTGCGTGATGCCTGACATCATCCACATTTGATTTTAAAGTTTAATGCTGGGGGGGGGAGTGGTTGGGAAATGGGCAGAAGGAAGAGGGCTTATGAGACCGATGGGGAGGGAGGGGGGAACCGGGAAAGGGGAAAGCATTCGGAATGTAAACAAAGAACATAGAAAATTAAAAAAAGGAGCAAGTAAAAAAAAATAAAGTTTAATGCATGCAATTATTTAATCTTTTAGTGAAAATAATAACCAAAATATTAAGGGAAGCCCAGAAAATTAAAAGAGGATTCTGAGAAGGCTTTCTCTGAGATCAGGGCTCACTGCTAACTCTATGCCACATCTGGTGGAGAGCTCACACTGGGTTGGCCAGCTCCACCTGAAAACGGCAGCAGCCATTGGTTGCAGCATTCTGTCTGGGCAGGGCTCCATTTCAGCACTTCAGTGTGCAGGGCACTTCTGACAGGCTAGAGACCCTGGCTTGGCATGACCTCTGTTAGATGTGACATTCCTGTTGATCGAAGCCCTTGTTCTGCACACCAATTCCACACAGAGCCCATCTTAGGGTCTTGTCTGTTTGCCAGGTTGCATTAGTCATGGGAACGATTCTTCACAATGTGGCCCAGAGTCTCACTGATGATCATGCTGACCAGACCTTCCTGTCACATGAAGGTACAGATGTCAGTGTAGGGATTTGGGAGTGGAAGATTCGCGTGCAGGCTTTGGGTTGTAGAGTCCATGGTGAATGTGCAAATTCACGGCTCAATGTTCAATATCTCCTCCCCTCAAGATGTGCGAAGTTACAAATGACTGCATCTACTTCAGTGTCCTCCTGTGCTCTGTAGCTCCCAGGAAAGCAGACGTGGAACATCAGGTGTGTAAATGTGAACAGTGCATGAGCTTCATCCTGCCCACTAGTTGCAGGGTCATCAAGGTCGCTCAAATGTGGCTCCGGAGAGCACGGGCCCTCGGTTTGATCCCCAGCAGTTACCAATCTAACCTGGTCCCTCCGCTCCGGTCTCTGGCCCAGACGCTGATCATCTATCATGTACAAACTTTCAAAAGTCCCTGGACAAGGTGCCCTTGCTCCCCCCTGTCTCCTTGAACTTATTTCTTAAACCCCAGAAGAAAGTCAGGGCTACAAGTGCAATTTGAGTTTAGCCACAAAAACGAATCTTGCTAACACCAGGTAACCGCTTTGCGCCATTCTGATTGGCTGGGAGTCCCCCCCTTCCTGATTTTTCATTGCCCATGAGACTTGAGCCAACTTGGCTGAGGATTTTCTGTGCTGTGTTCACGTGTAATTACTCTGTCCCCTAAACTCATGAATTAAGTCCCCAGAAAACCAAAGCGAGAGGGAAACGGGACTTCCGACTTCAGGGTTGAAGGTGAGTCTGTGAAGAATTTGCGTACATGGTGATGAGGGCACAGTCTGTAAATGGTAGTGTCCCCTTCTAGAAAAGTTAATTTCACAAAGCTTTATGCTGAATTTGGTGACATGCTTGTAATCTCAACACTCATGAGGGACAGGCAGAGTTAGGAGGATCTCGAGTTTGGGAACAGCCTGAGCTACACATGCCTTGTCTCAAGCAACAACAATAACTTTTTGAAAGTTCATTAAGCCCGGTGTGGTAGCAAATGGCTTTAATTCCAATACTCGGGAAGCAGAGTCAGGTGAAATCTCTGTGCTTTTAAAGATAGCCTGGTCTATGTAGTGAGTTCCAGGACAGCAGGGTTTCATAGAAAGAAGACCCTGCCTCAAAAAACAAAACAAACAAACAAAAACCAACCAAAATTATAATAATAGTAATAACAAAAATAAAACACAATTCTGAAGAATGTGAAATTCTTTTGTTTTTGTTTTTTGTTTGTTTTGTTTTCGAGACAAGGTTTCTCTGTGTGGTCCTGGCTGTCCTGGAACTCACTCTGTAGACCAGGCTGGCCTCGAACTCAGAAATCTGCCTGCCTCTGCCTCCCTGCGCCACTACTGTCCAGCTGTGAAATTCTTTACTTGTAGTGCTTGTGCAATGTCAGGCAGTGAGGGAAGCCGCAGCCAGGTGGCCTTTCAGGATCTTGGAGTGCTATCAACTTTTTAGTGGGTCCTGAGATTTGGAAAGTAGAGTCTCATTGGACCCAGTTATTACTATTAGGTTGTTGTTAGGAAAAACCAAACCAAACCAGAGGCCAGGCATGGTAATACATTCCTGCAATTCAGCACTCAGGAGGCTGAGGCAAGAGGAGCAGACAGATGTTTAAGGCCCTGGCCTTACACTACAACCTACATCATACTGGGAGCAGAATGAAACTAGGGCTTTAGGAAATCCAGCTATGGAGCAGCAAACTAATGTTGGGACCATGAGAATAATGCAAATCCTTCCATGCCCTGGCTTCTCTAAGAAACCACAGAGATTATTAACAATCCCTAGACACATACTATAGAAAAGACAGGTTGGGCAGTGAGAGGCAGAGGTGCGTAGATCTTTGTGAGTTTGAGGCCAGCCTGGTCTACAAAGCTAGTTTCAGGAGAGCAAGGGCTACACAGAAAACCCTGTTTCAAAAAATAAAACCAAAAGCAAACAAAATAATAATAATATAGAAAAGCAATTCATGAATCTGGTAAGAAATAACTAATTCTTTCTTTCTTTCTTTCTTTCTTTCTTTCTTTCTTTCTTTCTTTCTTTCTTTTGTTCTTTCTTTCTTTTTGTTTGATTTGGTTTGTTTTTGAGGTCCTGGGATCTGGGTGTGTAGCTTGCTTATATTATACATGTAGCAAGTACTGTGTCATTAGGCTCCAGGGCCCAAAGCAGACCTTCTCTTGTGGTTGGTTCTATTAGTATCTCTTTGCTGGAGGTGGCTTCCTGTGTGTCTGTGTTGCTTTGTCTGTCCAGTCCCTAGCATAGAGGAACTTTTTATAGAACTAAACATCCTCATCAGTGTGATCTTTACAGTTTTAGGAAATAAACATAATTTACCAATTTTAAAGACACAGTTAATTAAATGAGCTAATTTAACATTTATTCTGTATTAGTCAGTACATGAATCAAGTCAGCTTGAAACCTTTTTCTCTACAGAGTATTATTTCTTCACTATTAGTCTTTGATTCACAGAAGTACTAATTTCATTGAGAATACAAAGCGGTACTCTTACTTTTCCAACGGCTCATCCACTTAACATTTCTACAAAGAACCGACATGTGTGGCATTATGCAGGCCTTTTCCTGTACCTGGTCACAAATCAGAATGGATACACTTTTTATGTTTAGACCGCTCCTGTATTCAGATCCCAGCTTCTCCATCCCATCTACTTTCCTTTTTCCATTGTCTGTGGCTCTGCCTTACCCCTGTCCTGACTTCTGTTGCCACCTCCTTTGCCTCCAAAACACACACACACACACACACACACACACACCCTACCCAGGACGAGCTATAGGAGGTCCTGTTATCATGGTCTTTGGCAGGCGTTAACATGTTGAATCTAACTTAATTGGGGTGCCCATACTTTATGTAGATTCATTTTAATAAATGTTTGTCATTAGGGATCATTACAAAAATTCTTTCTAAAAATGTGTGATAAAGTGCAGAATGGATTGAAAATTCCAATTCCATGTAAGAAACTTTGTTACACAGTAAAACAGGAACTTGACCTCAAGAACTCTACAACTTAAACAAAGGTATTCTAAAAATGCAAAACTGACAGGCATAAAAGTCAAATCCTGGTGCATTTAGCATTAAACCAGGAAATAGACTACTTATTCAATAAGGCTGCCTAAAGGAACTTTTCAAACAACAGAGTTTGAAAGTCTAACAATTATTTTAAAAATTCTGCCACAACCCCCTAAAACAATTCTCAACTATTAAAAAAATAATAACAAGGCAACTGGAAATCAGACATTTGCAGATGAAATGAACTCTGGGCTGGAGGTGCACACAAGGCTGGCCCAGGGCCTTCTCACAGGCCACAGAGCTAATGAGCCCCTAGCAAGAAACCTCTTTCAATATACTGTGGAGACCGCATTGTCTCTCAGATGTAAAGCCATGTCTAAGACTCCACTAAGTAGTAGACCAATTAAGATCATTGCGTCTTCATGCCGTCAAGTCTGTTACCTGGGAGGAAAATTATGCAGACAGCTTTTCTGAAGAGATCCATTTGTGCCACATGCTTATTATTCCTGGAGGTGGAGGAGGAGGCAGGGAGCAGGATTTCTGTTGGAGAGGTCTTTTGTTTTCTGCTGCCTTTACTTAAATGTTACCGGGGACTATTTTTAATATCCTAAAAAAGGGCTTTGAACAAATGTTAAGTGAATAGTCACACACAAAAATCGCGGCAAATGCTTATCCCCTCTGTGCTGTGTGAATAGGGCTTAAGAGGGCGAAGAGAATGAACTGGAAAATTATCAGGGATCTGATAGACGCCCCCGGCCTTAGGAAAATTCAGAGTTCAAGAAGAAATGTGATCTTAGCTAATGTTCATTAAAAGCAAATTTCAAAGAAAATTAATGTGAGTGTCCTAAGTTGATGGGCCAGTTTAAGGCCACAAGGGTGTAAATTGAGTCAGAATCTTTCTACATATTTTGCATAGAAAGTCAAACTGCTTGAAATACATCCCATTACAAAAAAAATATTTTATGGCAGACTTCCAAACCACCTCTCTGGTTCCCACTTATTTTTGTAACAACAGCAAAGTTTGCATCACTCTAAAATTCACTATCATTTCGCCATATAGCAGATACAGAGAGCTGGGGCCCACTAATGAATTTCTGCATTCTGCGTACAGATTGAAATTCTTTTTAAGTCCTCAGGAAAGCCAGAGAAACTACTTAAGAATAAAGGAGAATATATTTTCTTATAAAAACAATCAATTACAATAACACATTCTAACCAAAAGTGGAGTTATCAAACAGCAGTGTAGGGAACACACACACACACACACACACACACACACCAAAACCTGAAACCCAGAGCTACTATCTTATCCCCCAAATTACAACTTTACTTTATGCCAGCTTTTCAAAATCCCCCAATCTAGAATACCTTCAATAACTAAGAGCTTTGTATCTTACAGATTTTACTCATTCATAAGAGATTAGTAACTTTAATGCGAGTTTAATGTGGCTCCCCTCGGAGCCATTCTTATAGTAAGTAGATACAGAATTATTTAAAGTACTGCAAAGTGCACCAACTTTAACCAGGCTTTTAAAAGTTCATTTTAAACATATTTACTGGTAGCTATCTATACAAGTCTATTAGCACCATATACAGTGGGTTAAAATATTCTTTCAAAGATGATTTAGGAGTGATTTTTTGGTTTTATGTCTAAAAGGAAAACAATTAAAATAAATTTATTGAAGGGGTCATGTGTTTTTTTTTTATCTAAATTGAATGATATCCCCTTCACCCATTACAAACATGAAGATAGGCAAGCCTAGAAGAAAATATTTTCACATTCCAGCCAAGAATCTTGCTAAATAGCCACCATTTGGTTAAATTTCAAAGCCACATTAGTTACTTGTGCACAAGATCACAATATGTATTTACAAAATAAAAGTATAGGAAAAAGCAATGTATACATATGCAGTCTATAAACACAGTGTAAATGCAGAGCAGATGAAAATCAGCAGTGCTCCCTGGGTAGTGCTCCCTGGTCAGTGGCAGCACACCACTTTAGTCCCAGCACTCCGGAAGCTGAGGAGATCTCTAAGTTGGAGGCCAGCCTGATCTATAGAGTGAGTTCCAGGACAGCCAGGGTTACACAGAGAAACCTTGTCTTGAAAACAAAACAAAAACAAAAATAACAACAACCAAACAAACCAGTGGTGCTCATGCCTCAAGAGGATGCTCAGCAGACATTGTACCACGTGTCCTGCATCTTTTGTAACAAGTAGTAACACCATCACTTAGTTTAGATAGTGGGATGGGGGTGCTGTACAGTATGGATCCTAACTTGTAGGGTTGGAAAGTATGTTACAGTGTTATGGCTAGACACAATGAAACATACTGGTGTTAAAAATTTAGGCTTTCGGCCAGGCGGTGGTGGCGCACGCCTGTAATCCCAGCACTCTGAGAGGCAAAGGCAGGCAGATTTCTGAGTTCAAGGCCAGCCTGGTCTACAAAGTGAGTTCCAGGACAGCCAGGACTTCACAGAGAACCCCTGTCTCAAAAAAAAAAAAAAAATTAGGCTTTAGCGTGATTTTTGACTTTTTATTCGGTTCCTTACATAGTTTATGTTTAGCCAAGAACTATTTTCACAAGAATATTATGGTTTCCTGGCCCTTTAGTCAGGCGAGGGTGACCCACACCTTTACTCTTGGCCAGCACTTGGGAAGCAGAAGCAGTCGATCTCTGTGAGTTTGAGGCCAGCCTGGTCCACAGAATGAGTTCCAGGACAGCCAGGGTTACACAGTTGTCTATCAAAAACAAACAAAAATAAAATCAAACAACCCAAAGAAGTAGCTCTGCTAAGGGAAGCCTTTGCTATCTGGGAAGTTTGCCTCCTGGATTAAAAATTACTATTCCCATTTTGACTTCTCAGGAGATAAGGTCCACTCGCCGATAGGTATACACAGGTCTGCTAGGCAGAAGGATGTTGAGGAGAGAAAACACACACTCTGTGTCCACGCCTACATACTTGTTAACTATTTGCCTGGCCGAGGGAACCCATGAATGGCTTTTGTACAGAACTTGTTCAAGGCTAGAAAGGCCCACTCACCTGATTCACCATTAGGGTCAGTGGGAAAACCGTGTAAAAGGAGAGCGAAGTTCACATTCACCTACACCACAGGGTCAAACCATCGGAAAGAAATCCAGACTTGGTGACATTAGAGCACCGTAAGAGCATGTGGCATGCCCAGTGCTCAGTGGTCTTCAGTCCTCACAGCACTGGGCCATCGCCTGCCATTTCCACACCTTTCCGTAAGTCACTTCACATTGTGATCTGTGCCGACTCCCTCCAGTCCAGAACTGTGCTTCAGGGACGGAGTTTTACAACCTTCATCCATCCTTTAGCACTTCTGGGCTGGAATTGTACCTTTAGAGTCCACAGATATAAGCCACTAATTTATTACTGAGAAAGAAGTGCCACAAAGGTATAAAAGAATTCATCTCTTAAGGATTTTTTACCCCCCTCCTTCCCGTGACCTGGAAATGAAGTCACTGGAACAGCGTATTTATTTGATTACCTCCGAAACCATTTCATTAACCAGCTGTTCTACAGACAACTCGATGGCATTCTTGACGAGCGAAGAAGCTGTTTCTATTAAGAGTGTTTCATACTGTTCTGAAGTTCTCCCCTCGAAATCACTATCATTAGCGAAAACCCCCTCTTGCTCATTTTCCATTGAAATTAGGAATTGCTTTGGGACATTTTTAGATTTCTTCACATCAAATTCACTGATTTCAGTGTCAGTAATGATAATAGCAATTGGCTCCATTCTTTTGCTTTCTTCTGATCTCGGTTTCTCTGTATCAATTCCATTTTCTTTCAGATCTGGTTCATGGCTCAATACAGTTCCCTCTGCCCGATCAACTGTGGCTTCTTCTGCATGACCCACTATGGGTTCCACTGCCTGACCCACTGTGGGTTCCTCTGCCTGACCCACCGTGGGTTCCTCTGCCTGATCCACTGTGGGTTCCTCTGCCTGACCCACTGTGGGTTCCTCTGCCTGGCCAACTGTGGGTTCCTCTGCCTGATCCACTGTGGGTTCCTCTGTCTGACCCACTGTGGGTTCCTCTGCCTGATCCACTGTGGCTTTCTCTGTGTGGCCAACTGTGGCTTCCTCTGCCTGATCCACTGTGGCTTTCTCTGTGTGGCCAACTGTGGCTTCCTCTGCCTGATCCACTGTGGCTTTCTCTGTGTGGCCAACTGTGGCTTCCTCTGCCTGATCCACTGTGGCTTTCTCTGTGTGGCCAACTGTGGCTTCCTCTGCCTGACCCACTGTGGCTTTCTTTGCTTGTACTACCATAGCTTCCTCTGCCTGGCTAACTGCAGATTCTTCTGCCTGGCTAAGTTTGCCTTCCTTTGCCTGACTCAATACAGTTTCCTTTGCCTGGGCCACTGTAGCTTCTTCTGCCTGGCTCAGTTTACCTTCCTTTGCCTGACCCTCTGTCTGGATCACAGTAGCTTCCTCTGCATGGCCCGCGGCAGTTTCTGCATGGCTTAGTGCACTTCTGTCTGCCTGGCCGACTGCAGCTTCCTCTGCCTGGCCCAGCGCAGTCTCTCCTGATTTCTTTTCTTCAGCAGCAATCTTTCTCCTTCTGTCACCATCTTTCTCACTTGGTGCACTTTCCCGGATGCCATCACTGGGTTCTTCCAGACTCCGTTGGTGTGTGGCTGCAGGTGAAGGAGGAGCAGCAGAAGTCACTGGCCGAGGGCTGCCCGCTGCTGAACAGTCAAGTCGACTTGCTTGCTGCGCCTGTGCACTTTGCTTTTCCGTAATCCCTTTAGTCTCCTTTTCCAGCCCTGGAATTCCCATCTGGAGAGCAGAGGACTCGTTTTCTACGATTGCCAGTTCTACGGCAATCACGTTCTCTCCCGCTGTGACACTGTTGCTTACGTGTGATTCTTGGATCTCCTTACCATCTCTCACCATCACACCTTCCTGTAGGTCCTGAGTGGACCTAGCCTGCATTCCCTGGTCATCTGGCTGGGTCTGGGCTTTTATCTCCGAATTGTCTGCCTCTCCCTGGACTCTGACGTAGCCCGAATCTTCCGTGAGTTTGGAATGGCGACTTTTCTTTGCCCCTCCTGAGAATCTTATGCAAGGAATCTTAAGTCTGGATTTTGCCTTTTTCTTAGGAAGAGCTCCATCCTCAGGCTGCACGTCAGTCTCAGATGGTTTCTGCTTCTTCGCAGACTCAGACCTTTTCCTGTGTGTCACAAGGCGTTTGATGGAGGCCCAGGCCCCCGCTGCTTGCCGCTGACCGGAACCCCCGGCTTCTGGGGCATGCTTCTTTGTCTCCTCAGCAGACTTGGTGCCAGCCTTGGCCTTCGTCTTGTTCGCTTTCTTCCTTCTCTTGAAGCACAGCGTGGCTGTTTTCTTCTCCTGCCTCTCTTTCTGAGGACTGGCTGCTCCTGGTCTCTTCTCAGCCTTAGTTTCTATTTGAATCTCAGAAACGCTGGTCTCCATTTTGACGCTGCACTCTTTCATTCTCTGGAAACGTGTCTCCTCTCTTCCTCCTTAAGTCTTCTTTGACAAGAATATCACACCAGGTCCGACTTCTCCTGCGTGTCCACTCTCCCCTCACCACAGTTGTTTCTGTGACTTCTTCAGGACACAAACACCTTGTTTATTTTCGGCTCACGGGGTGGGGTCTTCTTTTAATTTACTCTCTGAATGAAAGCATTCTCCTGGATAAATGTCTCCTTTAAAGTCCAACCTGATGAGACAAAAAAGTAGGGTTTATTTCAGGGTATTTATCTGTATTTTATTATTTTATTTGGTTTGGTTTTTCAAGACAAGGTTTCTCTGTGTAGCCCTAGCTGTCCTAGAACTCACTCTGTAGAGGAGGTTGGCCTCAAACTCAGAGATGCACCTGCTTCTGCCTCCCAAGTGCTGAGATTAAAGGCGAGCACCATCACTGCCTGGGGGAAGCCTATTATTTTTAATATAAACTGTATCATATGGGGCATGCATCCCATAGAAAGTACATACAAAAACAACTTATGGCTACAAGGTGAGGCTTGTTTTTGCCCTGTCAAAAAGATTCCAGTGTGAACTCATTTTGCTCAGGTTTCCTTTGGGGTCACTCTGCAAGCGTGCCTAGTGATCTTCTCCCAGAACTGTTTATGGTCCCATTTGGAAAGTTTAGCAAATAACAAGAAAAGAGGGCAGGGTGGTAGGAAACCTGACTACTACCTCTTCACATGCAGTGTAGAACACTGATACTACTAGGGACTTGGGAGATGACGCACGATGAATTAATGACAAAACTGAGCTCCCAGTGGGCAGCTGGGGGCTTGCAGAAAGCCATAAGCGAGATGGGGACCTAGCCAGAGTCAGAAGTAGAAAATGTGACTCTCTGGTGTTTGTTCTATTGTAGCATAAGGTTTCTGTTCTAAAAATGTACATTCTACCGAGGAGGCGCTACTTTCCATACATACTCTCAGAAAAAGAAAAAAAAAATCCAGCATCGCTGTCATTCTCTGCTCCTAAAGTCGTTGTGTAACTTTGACATTTTCAGCGAAGCGGCTGCTACTCATATTTTCCCACTGTAACTGCACACAGCTGGAGGTGAGTACTGACGGCAACAGCCAGCGCTGGTTGTGCAACTCCCGTGTATGAGGCAGCAGCGCTGAACACTTTCACATGCCTCTCTAACCTGCACCGCAGTGGTGCAGAGTGAGGAGGTGGTGATATCTCCATCTGCAGTTCAGCAGCCTTCCTGAGACTACAAAGCTAGTCGGCGGGCGACAGTGCTCAGATTTAACCCAAGACTGCCTGTTTGGGAACTGCGTTCTTCACTGTGCTTCAAGGTCCAACCAAGAGAAAGGAAATTGCTTTAAAATGTTAATCTGAGGCTGGTTATGACCATGCATGACTGTAATTCCAGCAAGTGGGAGGAGGAGGCAGGAGAATCAATCAAGGCCGTCCACATAGCTATATAGTATAGTTGACGACAGCACCGGCTACATGAGACCCTGTCTCAAGACAGAAAAACGTGTAAAACTAAGCTATTGCTCTGGGCACATAGCTTAGTGATAGAGCATTGGCCTTACATGCCACAAGGTCCTGGGTTTGGTCCCCAGTGTCACCAAAAAAGTAATAATTCTGAAAATGGCAAAGCTTAAACAATGGGGACATGGCCGGGTGGTGGTGGCGCACGCCTGTAATCTCAGCACTCTGGGAGGCAGAGGCAGGTGGATTTCTGAGTTCGAGGCCAGGCTGGTCTACAGAGTGAGTTCCAGGATAGCCAGGGCTACACAGAGAAACCCTGTCTCGAAAAAAAAAACAAATCAAAAAAAAAAAATGGGCACGTGGGGTGACCAGTTAACAACAGCTCCGTGAGTTTTAGTGTCGGTGCTAGATGCCCTGAGTGAGGAAGTGGCACGGGGCTCCTTCCTGTCATGTATAATCTTCAAGAGCTGTCACTTGAGTACCAGTTCCGAATTCTCCGAACAGTGAAAAATCATTTTAAGAGCTAGGGATACATTTTTTTTTCTTTTTAAGGGCAAGTATTGAACGCTTCGTCTTTCTACAAAGAAACATCAAATTCTAGAATGATGGAGCCAGGATAACATTTGCAGCCTCTCCTCACACACCCTAGCACTAGAACCCAGCCTTAATGGCTCCAAGTCTTCTTTCCCTGAGTCCTCAGCGCCCTAGAGAGCATTCCTTCTAAGCAGAGGATGTGTGTATTAATAGAAGAAATATTCAAATGAGATTATATTCTGGAAAGTCTCTGAAACTATCCTAAATGGCCTATAAGACTGCACGAGAGCTTTCTTTTAATGTACATCACCGTAGAGATCAACACCCCAACAAGTGTATGCGAGGCAGAGAAAGGATGCAGCCTGCAGGCCAGGCATTAAAACTTTGCAGAGTGTTAAGGCTGCAAATGATTCGAGAAGACCGTTATTGTCTTGGAAACCTTAAAGTCCCTGCTGTCCTTTCCTGGCAGAATCTTCTGTCCAAGACCACAGGAAACAACCACCACCCTTCTCCCCTTAAGCAACAGAGAGCAGCCACTATCAGTCTGAGCAGAGCAAGGAACCTTTCCCAGCCCTAGACACGAACCGCGAAGCTTCCTCCTGGAGGAAGGACTCTCCAAGCTTGACGCCTCTATGGCAGGAGACAGAGCTCAGGATAAAGTGCTCAGAAAAGAAAATACCGGGGGCGTGGAACAGATAGCCCAGCTTCAAGCTATCTGCAGAATTATCATGGCCCGGAGCCGAAAATCCCAGTTCCCCAGAAAACCCCTCAAGAAGGAAAAGGGCTAGGCAGCCGGTGCCAAAGCAGCAGCTGCAACTCGTGCGAAGCGAGCTAGCGGGCGGCAGAACTGCCCAGGGTCATCCACCTGGAGCCGCCTGAGGATCGGCGACCTTGCAGTCCGCGTCCCTCACAATCTGGTGACCAGGACCCCGGGTCTGCCGCCGTTACCAGGGTTCAATGCACCAGATTCTGACCCAGAGCCTTTGGTCTTGCCTCTACTTACCCAGATCGTCGCGGTCTCAGGCCAGCCCTGTTCCTGAGGTCGAGGAGCACGGGCCCAAACAACGGAGAGCCCCGGAGACCGCGGAGCGCGCAGCCCTCTGCAGAGGACCGCAGCCGCGCGCCCCCTCCCCAGAGCGGAGAGAGACAGCTGGCCGCGCCAATGCGCGTGGAGCAGTGGGGCGGGGCTAGGGCCGGGGGCGGGGTAAATTCAGCCCGCCACCTGACAGCCGACTGCCCCGTCGCCTGGGAGAGACCTCCGTGCTCCCGCCCCGGACGCATCCCCGCTGAATAAAGACATCAGGGCCAGGGTAGAGGGACCACTAAGGCAGAGAGCAAGAGGACTGCAAGAAGAGGGTGGAGACTCCTCATTTCCTGAGACACGCATCCGTAAAAACCCTGTTTGAATTTGTAAGGTTCCCACCGAGAATCCCCTCGAACATTAAAGACAAGGTAGAAAGCGTATCTTCAAATAAAGATTGATGGGGAAAATGGCTCAGCGGTCAACAGCGTATTTCTCTTCCAGAGGATTTGAGTTTCATCCTCAAAACCCACACTAGGCAGCTCACAACCACCTGTAACCAGCCCTAGCGGGATCTTTTGCAAAAACAAAATTAAAAAGCAAGATTCATAACAGTATAGAGACAGTAAGGAGGGACATTTTATTTTATTTATTTTTGTTGAGACAAGGTTTCTCTGTGTAGCCTTGCTTGTGCTGTCTGTAGACCAGACTGGCCTAGAACTCACAGAGACCCACATACCTCTGCCTCCACCCACCGGCAGACATTTTATTTTATTGTGTAGCCCTCTGTACAACCGACCTGGAACTCACTATGGACCAGATTGCTATTAAACTCACTGAGATCCACCCACCTCTACCTCAGGAGCCACCTCTGGCTATGGAGAAAATTATATATATGGTGAGAAACAGAAAGAACCTGGCTACACAGAATTTCAGACCTGATACTGGTACAGTTCTCTCTCTGAAACAGGAAGGTGTCGGCTCAAGTGGAAACCAGCACAAATACAGCACTGCACACAGGGTGTGGCTTCCCAGCTCAGGGCCCAGGCTTTGGGGTGTCTTCAAGAGCTGAGGTCCTGTAAGTTACACACACTCTGACAGTCTCTCATCCTACTGCCTCTACCTTCCAAGTGCAGAGACTGCAGCCTTGTTTCATTATGTCCAAACCTCAGGCTCTGTGCACAGCAGGCAAATGCCTGCATCCGTACCCTTTGCTCCCAGTGGGCTGGGATAGAGAGTGCCCTCATCTCCATCCCCACCTGAGAGGAACGAGGTGAGCAGACCCCCAAGGACTGTCCCAAAGGGAACAGTAATCCACTGCTTCTCATGTGAGATGTCAGATAGGCCATGCACTGTGCATCCCTCACCTGTGCTCCCCTGTCGGCATGGATGTGGTGCTCCAGCAGATCCCAGCCTCCTCCAGGGTTCTAGCTAGCAGAGCTCAGAAGCCCCAGTAACATGGAGGAGCAAGACCCCTTCCCCTTTCTTACCTGGACCATGATCTTTGGGGAGGTCAATATCAGATGTCCCCTTGGGGATGGTTTTTCAAGGAATATATTTTACCTTCCTCAGATTCTCTAGTCTAGATTTACTCCAATAAGACCTGATAAGGAATAAACTCTTAGGGCACACAGCAGACCCAGGGGACTCAGGTTCAATTCCCAGCACCCACATGGCAGCTCACAAGTGTCTCTGACTTTTTTTCCAGGGAATATGACTCCCTCACACATGCAGGCAAAACACCAATGTACGTAAAAGAAAAATAATTTTAAAAAGAAAGAGAGCTCTTCTTGATTTGCAAAGGACCAGAGTTCAATTCCCAGTACACACTTCAAGTCTTCTGGCCCCTGTAGGCACTGGACACACACACACACACACACACACACACACACACACCTTTGCCGGGTGTGTGGCTTGGACATGGTGAAGCAAGCCTGTGATCTCAGTACTTAGGAGATGACACAGTAGGATGACTTTCTTTTTTCTTTTTTTCTTCCTTTTTCTGATTTTAAAGCTTTATTATAGAAAAGCATGGGGAAAGAAAAGAGATAGAGAAGTAAAGAGAGAAAGAAGAGATAGAGAGGTGAGAGCTGGTTATGGCCACGAGGAAAGAGAATGGGGAGAGAGGGGGACCAGGGGGGCAAGAGACGAGGGGAGAGCGTGGGCAAGAGAGCGGAATGAGACTTTCAAAGCCATCCTTGGCTACACAGGGAGTCTAAGGCCAACCTGGACTACATGAGATCCCATCTCAAAAAATCCAAATGGGGGCTGGAGAGATGGCTCAGCGGTTAAGAGCACTGACTGCTCTCCTGAAGGTCCTGAGTTCAAATCCCAGCAGCCACATGGTGGCTCACAACCATCCGTAATGAGATCTGACGCCCTCTTCTGGTGTCTGAAGACAGCTACAGTGTACTTACATAAAATAAATAAATACATCTTAAAAAAAAATCCAAATGAATTTGACTTAGCCTTGTTCGCCCAGCAAGCACAGATGTGTGATGTGTCTTTATATCCCCGGCCGGTGATGGCAACCCAGCTTCTGGCAATTTTGAACTTGAGACAAGCTGGAAGAAACACTTTCTTCAAATCCAGCAGACCTGGGAGTTGGCAGTCATTTTAGGAAAAGGAGGCTCATCCAGATGAGGATGGGCAGCCTAGCCACCTTATTAGAAAGCATTTGGAGGCAGGTGTAGTAGCACCATCCCAGGACCTGAGTAGCTGAAGCAGAGGGACAATAAGTCCCTAGCCAGGCTGTGCTACATTGCAAGACCCACTTGGGGAGAGGGGGTCGCAATTATCGGGCAATAGGAGATGCAGCCTGAGAGCAGCTATGAAGAGCATCCTAGAAACTCAAGTGTCGCTCTCCTGCACCCACTCCGCTCTGCTCTTAGAAGGAGCTGAACATAGTCTAAGGTAAGAGGTGGATTACCTCATGTTCTCAGGGAAAATAAGATTTATATGATCAATAACTTATCTAACATCTTTCTCTCATGCATACACAATGCACCCAGTAAAGAGAATGAGAGATGGAGGGGGAAGAGGAGGGAGAATGTTACTTTAAATAAAAATCTGCATTTTGGCTTTTCTTTAGGATATGGCTAGAACTCGAGGCCAGATGTTTGAACAATGTACCTAATGCACAAGAGAAAGAAACCTGTCACTCCTAAACACACTCAAGAGGCAAGGCCGTTGAAGCTGTTACTGTATTATTGCCTACTACTCCATCTGAATTATATAATTAGGAATGAGCTATAAATACCTCCCCAATCTGACGAGGAACTATCCTCCTCACAGCTTATCTTATTAATGTCACAGATACAGCGTGCCAACCAAATAGCCTACATATGTATCTGAACAGCACCGAGCTGACTACACCATCTCTTCCATCCTAATCCCCATCCACAGTCCAGGCTTTTAGCTGCAACAATGGCCTCAACTCCTCGTTAACAATTCTTACGTCCTTGAGCCTTCCTTCCGCAGTGCCTTTCTCTGGCACACCATCTAATACCTGCGGCCCCAGGTCCTTGGTGGTTTGATCTGTTTGTGGGCACCATGAAGGCTGCAGGGAGACAAGTAAGTGCCTTACTTGTCAGTACACACACACCGCTGTCACCCTTAAATTGTGGGTCTATGACTCTTGAGTGTACAGCATCGGAGTTGTGACAACCAGGAGACACAACCTGCTCATCAGAGATCCTACCAGTATGGAGAGGGGAGGGCGAGCATGGGAACCCTTGGAACTGGAGGAATGTGCTAGGCCCACACTGCAGGGATGGGATTTGGGATGGCGACACTGACAGATCCCCCAGTGCACGGATTCTTCTCTAGGTATTTGACACAAATGGTGCAGGCAGATACCGTACGCCCTTTTCTCACTGTGGAAATAGCCTCTGCAAGCTTGCATTTGTGTCATCTTTGAGCAAAGACCCTTGCCCGTGAGGAACTGCTCAGCACCCGCCCTGGCCTTATTTCTTCTGTAAAGTTTCACACCTCTTCCTCTGAAGGCAAGCGGAATGGACCCAGTTTCTTCTTTGTACAGCTTGGTAGGAGCTGCCTTCCAGGAACTGCTGAGAGGCAGCAGAGATCAGAGGCTTTGGAGTAAGGAGACGGCAGGCACCAGCACTGGAATCCAGAAATTCCTTTCAGTAAAATGAGGATCTAAACCTAATTGATTACTGTTCACCTACACACTTCAGGCAGGTGTCAGCTCTTGTTATAACGTTGGCGACTTCTTCCTTTTGAGCAGTTTCATTGGCAGGAGTGAGCTGTGTGGATGCTTGCACACAAATTGCAGAGGCACATGAAAATTCCCCATGTTATTTGTGATTGTGTGTGTGTGTGTAGCTATTGATCAAACCCAGAGCCTTACACAGGGCTGGAGGGATGACTCAGCAGTTAAGAGTTTGCCGCTCTGTTGTGTGGCCTGGAGTTAGCATCCTGGTACCCATGCCAGGTGGCTTATGGAGGCCTGGAACTCCAGACAACAATGAGTATTCCAAATGTGCCAGGCACTGTCCAAAGCTCCTTGTAGAACTTGTTTGCTTGACTGTGAAACTGCCCCCATTGCCCTCAAGGAAGCCGCAACAGGACCTTTGTCTTCAGAAGCAAGGTGAGGGGTGGAGGGTTGGGTGAGAGGGGTGGGTGAGGGACAGAGGTTTGTGAGGCAGTAAGGGGCAGAGCTGAGCCCTCCTGAGCCATTCGCCACCATTGTTTCTTTAGATGGCAGAACAGTGCTACAACACTGATGTGGACCCACGGGACTAAGTGTAACAATGTGGAAGACGCCTGGGAAACCAGCTCTGTCCGCATCGGCAGTGGTTAGCTTTGGTACCAGTAGGATGCAGAATCTGGAAGGAGCCAATACAGGAAGACAGGGAAGACAGAAGACACAGGATGAGAGATGTGAGGACATTCTAGAAACTTCAAACAAAACCTCACAAGACCACTCTGTACAGAGAGGTGGTGCGCAGGTACTCAGCGCAGTCTTAACATTTGCTAAGCCAGTGGAGCAGAGCAGCTCACCGAAAGGGAGTGCCGCATCCTGAGGACCTGAAGTGGAGTCAGTATAGATGTCTATTGCCAGAACGGATAATTAAAATGTGGTACTTACAGAAAATAGAATTGTATTCAGCCATGAAAGAAAACGAAATTATGAAAATGGATCATTAAATTAAGTGAGGTATGCTCTGCTCAGAAGACAATGGTAGCTTATTCTCTGCTGCATGCAGACTCTAGCCTCTGACTGTTAAATAGGTACAGCCAGGTGGGAGGAAATAGGGGCCAAAGTCAGGAAGCCAGCAAGGGGCCCATGGGAGGGGGCAGGGATGGGAATGACAAGGCAGAACAGAAAGGGGAAAGAAGGCTCAGTGGGAAAATCAAACAAACAGCCCCCCCCCCCCCCAGTAACAGATACCAATAGCACTAAGGCAGTGATGTGAATGGGAATCCAATATGTCAAGGCCGACTTTCATACAAGCAGCAGCAGGCCCTGTGGGGAGGAGCTCGGTCAGACAGGAAGAAGCAGGAAAGCAAGTCTCCTTCAGTACCCCATCCCCACCCCACCCCTTCAGGTCTCCCCAGTTACCTGTCTTCATAGAAACAGGTCCATAAGCCAGCATCCTTTAGCCCCACCCCACACGCCCATTGGACGGATGGCCGCCATCCTACTATTCTACTTAGGTCTATCGAAGTCACAGTCTATGCTTCAACACCAAGGTAGCAAAATTATTTCATTTATTCTGTGGACTTTTACTCTGTAAATAGACATGATTTATGTTAATTTATACATGATATGTATTAAGGCTATGAAAGACTTTAGGGAAACTCCCACTATTTCTTAAACTCTTCAGGGCGGGGACAGACGTCTAAGACTTCTGCATACTTTCTCAGTGGACCTGAACAGACGCTGGCTGGACAGAGTAGCCTCTTGGAGATGGAAGATCTGGAAAGAAAAGCAGAATGAATGAATGAATGAATGAATGAATGAGTGAGTGAGAGTTTTCTCTAAGCACAGCAGTTTCCTCTTTCCTTCCACACGTCATCATTTCCCAGCTACATCTCAGAGCTGTTTAAGCTTACACCCTTCCCTCTGGGTGAGCCTTCCAGGGCCTGTCCATATATGAACTTGAGAACAACCCAGAGTGTGATGGTGGCGTGATCAGTGTGAACTGAGCAGGAGCCAGGACAAGTCCTACAGCACAGTGACCCTCTGCAGAAAGTGCTTCCCTGGAACTAGCTCTCTTCTTACTCTCCTCACAGGGCCAGAAGGAAGACCACAGCTTGCCTCCTGGACTGTCACTCTCGGGGCAGGTGGCTGCTTCATAATCACCTTGTAATACCCAGCTCCTTCCTGCCCGCTCTGTGCTAGATCAGAAACTCACAGCCACGTGCTCTTGTCAGACCACCCCCTACTCGCTACCGTCCAAATCTACTTCCCTAAAACTCACACCTTCCCTTTTCTTGGTTTAGTTCCTCATTTTGCTGGAGTAGATTATATCATTAAATAACCTCCTAGCAGAAGTGGGGGTGGCAAACCTTTGCCTGTCTGAAAATACCTTGGCAGATTTGGTCAGGGGTAAACACAGGATGAAAGTTATCTTCCCCTCACACATTTGGAGACATTCTTCTGGCGCCTGAGAGCTCCTTATTGCTGATAAGACAGGTATTCTCTTCTCTTTTCATTCCATGGCCCTGACTGCACCAGATAGGCCAGCCACAGCTCTTTCTTCCACAGGCAGGCTGTTTTTTAATTTTTTTGGAGAGGAATGTTGAGGATTTTCCTGCTTGCCATTTTTGAGATCTGAATGGAATGTGTCACTGTGGTGAGTACCTAGGGCCGTTACATAGGGTCCAAGAACTCCAGACTTGGTTCTCTTTCCTTCTCTGCTTTCTGGACAATTAGCCGGCTTCTATCTCTGAGTGTACGAGTGTGTTCCTGGGCACTGAAAGTGGCTCTCACACAGGCTGACTGTACCACCATCATTTACACCCCAGCCCAACTCTTGCCTTCTGTATTTCCTTCCTTCCTTCATTTCCTTCCTACCTTCCTTCCTTTCTTCCTGTGAGGTAGGGTTTCTATGTGAGTCCTGGCTATTCTGGAACTCACTCTATACACCAGGATGTCTGCCTGGCTCTGCTTCCAGAGTGCTGGGATCAAGGTGTGTGCCACCACCACCTGGCCTGTCTTTTCAAAGTATTCAGATGGGCCACTCCTGCCTCTACTAGATCATCAACTCTGAGCCCCGAGCCTCCTGCGGATGCTACAAGGGAAGCCGACATCCACTGCAGACCTCCGCAGCGGCTAGGCGTACCCCGGCTAGGTGGACCCTTCCTCCCTGCACTGCCACGGGCCTTGGAGCCTCCTCTTCCAGACTGAAATGTGTACTGATAATTGTCAAGTATCCTTCCTGATTATCATCGATTCCTTCTCAATGAATCTGGTAGGAAATATTTAGAAATCACTTGACTTTGAATGTTTGTAGACTCAGTTTGAGCCTTAGAATTCATGAATAAGGTATAAAGTAAAAACATAAGAACAAATACACTTTCTGCAGGGCAGGCAAGGCCGTTCAGCCGGGAAGGCACTTGCTACCAAGCCGGATGTCCTAGGACTCTTCTGACCTCAGCACACACCACACACCCACCCTTCCCTGCTCCCATGAAATGAACAAATACACAAATGTAAAGTAAAAATAAGGGCAAACAAGAAAACTCTTACCAGTCACAGCTCACCTGTTTAAAACAATCCATTCACTTGTTCGGTTTCAGGGTCCAAATCAATATCATAAAAACAGGGCCGTGTAGGGAGTCCAGGCATTGTGCTCATCTGTGAGGGAAAACGGCATTACAAAGGAACTTCGGGGACCAGCAGGGTGGCTCAGTGGCCTTTTATTTTTGCCACCAAGCCTGACAACCTGAGTTTGATTCCTGGGACCCACAGAATGAAAGGCAAGAATCAATTGTTACAAGTCATCTGTGAACTCTACACATTCACCATCTCTCTCTCTCTCTCTCTCTCTCTCTCTCTCTCTCTCTCACACACACACACACACACACACACACACACACACACACACAGGACGGGGTTGGGGCTGACGTGGCAGGGGAAGCGTGGCCCTGCACCCACTCGGCAGCCAGCGAGCTCACCCTTTAACTGCCTCAGCTGTGCTTCCCAAGCCCAAAGGAGGCTGGGACACCCTGTCATCCCAGCACTGGGAGGCTGAGGTAGGACCGGGGAGAGTTTCAGACCGATCTGGGGTACTTGGTGAGTTAACACAAACCAGGGCTACCTAGCAAAGTCATCTCTCAAAACAGCTAAACAGAGTAGCCAAAGAGAGGCACAGCGCTGGTCTGCTTTTGAATTTTCGCTCCCTGAGTCTTGCTTGCATAGACGCCCGTGTGATTTCTGTTGCAGGGACTTGACTTTAATCTGGGACAGGGCATTCTGTATAGAGCCTGGACGGGGTGACAGCCTGTTCTTATGATCACAGGCTTTCTGAAGGGAAACCTGAAGTTCTGTGCTATATTTGTTCTTGCTTCTTTCTGAGCACTCGGCTCTGCCATTTATCAGCAAACTCCCATGGCTTGTAACTGAACATGTGGCATTCTTTCCTGACATACTGCCTGTATATGAATATATGCACGTTCCAGACCAGACCCAGAAAGGAAGCCAGCTTAGACTGAAGTTCTAAGAGTTCACTACACAAATGCCATGAAATAGATGAGTCACTTTCTCTAACACAAAACATCAATATTTAAGAAAAACCTAGCGGGGCGGTGGTGGCGCACACCTGTAATCCCAGCACTTGGGAGGCAGAGGCAGGCAGATTTCTGAGTTCGAGGCCAGGCTGGTCTACAGAGTGAGTTCCAGTACAGCCAGGGCTACACAGAGAGACCCTGTCTCAAAAAACCCCCCAAAAACAAAAAACAAAAAAATAATAATAAATAAATGAAAGAAAAGAAAAAGAAAAAGAAAAACCTAACTCTGACATCTGAGAACACCGATTAATACACTCCCGGGGTGGTACATGGATCCAACAACTGGCTTCTATGAAAGCATTCTGTAGGAAGAAAGAAGGGTGGGTGTAGAGACAAAGTGGGGAAAGGAGAGAACTGGTCTTCAGACCAGAACAACCCAGCAGTCAGCCTTATAAAGGCAAAGGATGGGTGCCCTCCTACCATCACCACACACATACAAGTCAGCCAGGGGCTGGAGAGATGGCTCAGTGGTTAAGAGCACTGACTGCTCTTCCAGAGATCCTGAGTTCAATTCCCAGCAACCACATGGTGGCTCACAACCATCTGTACAGCTACAGTGTACTCATATACAGAAAATAAATAAAAAACTTAAAAAAGAGAAAAAGTCAGCCAGGCATGTTGGCATCTATGTATGTATAGCTCTAGCCCCTGCGGGGCGAAGGCACCTGTAACTCCAGTTCCAGGGTTTCCAACACCCTCACCTGTAATGACACTTCAGGAATTTGGTTTCTTAAAAGAAAGAGAAAGAAAGAGAGAGGGGGAGAGGGAGGGGGAGAAAGGTTATAAGACCTTACTTTTGTTTTAATCGCAGGTATGGAGATACGGGGCTGCTTTGGACTGACTACAGTGGTTGACTGTGATTTGCCTCATGCTCTGGCTGAGACATGATTTTGCCAGCTGTAGATGGTTTCTGCAATTGTGCGATGTTTGGAATTCTAAAACTTTTCAGAAGATACAGAAATGCCAGAGCCTGGAGAGGCAGGGTTGGTGGTGGTGGTTGGCTGCTCAGGGTGTGAACAACTTTGGCTGTGTTTTGTTAGCAGTTGTACTCAGAGAAGAAATAAGAAGACAGATTCAGGGAGACCCCTACCCCCCCCAATCTAATGATTGGGTGAAACCATGGGTGTAAAGGGTGGGAAAAGAGCACACAGAGTAGCAAAGACTGGCTACACGGACCTGCTTGAGTACCAGGCACACAAATGATGCACAGACATACACGCTGGCAAGATAACCACACACATACATAAAACAAAAAACAAAAAAACCCCAAAAACCCCAAACCCAAAAAACAAAAAGAATAAGCTGTACGAGTGTCAGGGAGATGCAGGATGGCACAGGCTCTGTTCTTCGTCCTGGAGCTACAGGGAGGATCTGTATAATGTGCTCAGTAAATGAAACTGCGAGGACCGGTTCTTCCCATGGTGATGGTGGCGGTGCGGCGGGGAGTGGGGGTGTGGGCAGGGTGAGGTGTTTTAAGATGGTCTAGTATGGCACATAACCTATGCACACCCATATACTTCAAATCACCCCTGGATAACTTTCAACACCCAATACAATGTAAGAACTGTATAAACAGCCATTACAGAACACTATTTAGAAAATGTTGAATCTATTCATACTCAATTCAGACACATTTTTCCCCATAGCAATTTTTTTTTTTTGAAAAGCAAGTTTTATTAAAGCTACTTGAATATAGGCCTGAACAAGAGGGTTGAAAGGAAAAGGAGAGGCCGAGATGAGAGAAAGGCCCACGGGTGGTGGACTTCCCAGAGAGTAGCAACAAGCACACAGACCCGGAGGTGGGTACCAGCTCTTTGAGGGACAGTTACTGCTTTTGCTTGAGACAGGATTGCGCTATGTATGCAGCCTTAGAACCCGTTAAGTACACCAAGCTGGCCTCAAACTTACAGCAGACCTCCTGTCTTCTGCATTCTCAAGATTACAGGTGTGTGCCACCAGACCCAACTCCTACCACCACAGAGAGGAGACTGAATTTTGGCGTCATCAGAGCCTAATTAGACCCATTCTGGATTTAGCCTAGAGTACACTGCCACTGGGAAACAGGACTTGTTCAGTAGAGGTAGGCGCAGCATTGTACCTGCACGGTCCATGTCAAGACCAGGATTAACCAGGGTGGCCTAATTACACCTTTCTCCTGACTACGGCACGCTAGCGCTCTCTCACAGCCTGGGCGACACATTAGAGACGCAATGAACATGTTCCTCTTCCAGCCTCCACTTACCGTTCCCACTAAAGGGTACAGGAAACCAGCCCCAACGCTGGCACGGATGTCCCGGATGGGCAGGACGAAGCCAGTAGGCACCCCTTTTTGCTCTGGGTTGTGAGACAAAGACAAGTGTGTCTTGGCCATGCAGATGGGTAGATTCCCAAAGCCCTGGGTGGGAAAAAGGGAATATGGGTGTAACTATACAACGAAGAACATTTGGATACTGTCAGGAGGCTCTGAGATAGCTACCTCCCCGCACCCCACCTCTGCCTCACTACCTACCCTCCAGTTTAGTTACTACAGACCAGAACAAAAAGGAAACCCAGGAAGGGAAGGAGGAAAGGACTTAACCATGTTCTACAAGTGACTGTTTGGCTTCCGTCCAGCTGAGTAAACAGTGCACCACAGAGGCGGCTTAGTATTCCAGGAGGGCACTCTGGAATCCCCCCTGCCTTTTCTAGATGCTCACACACACTTACAGGTAAATACAGAATCTAGGGCTGGAACTTCTAACTCAAACCCAGCATTGTGGGAGAGGAGGCTGCTGTGTGAGGGGTGGGGTCGGTGTGTCGGAGGTCACAGGGCTGGGCAGCTCAGGCGCAAACACCGACCTGCTTCGTGTAAATGTCTGCTTTGCTCTGTGCTTCAGGCAGCAACTCGATGTCATCGGCCCCGTAGATCTTCTGTGCAATAATCCTGATTTTATCCTCAATTGAGAGCTGGTGTGCAAGAGAGAAGGGGATTGTGACTGGACACGTGTGAGGATTCTTAGCAAGGTCATTCTAGATCAGTGCCCCCTAAAAGGGACACAATGCATTCTATGTGCTACAAGTGCAAATAACTTGAAGGCTTTTTTTTTTTTTTGAGTCACAAACATTTAACCAAAGCCCAGGGTCTTGAATATTCTACACTAACACTATCCCTAAGCTACATCTCTAGCTTGGGGTTAGAAACATTTTCTTATAATTAAAACACAAACAAGCAAGCTACCTTATCTACTTATTGTGTGTGTACAAGCACGTGGCAATGCCTTTCCCACTGCTCCTGTGTGGAGACCAGAGGACAACTTACAAAAGTCAGTTCTCTTTCAACAATGTGGCTTCTGGGAACTGAACTCAGGTCATCGAGTTTGCTGCAAGTGCCTTTATATAATAAGCTATCTTGCCAGCCCAGAACCATTTTAATACAAAATTCCAGATTTGGTTAAGTGGAAAATATCTCACAGATGTTATTGTCTATATAGACAGATGTACACATATCGGGCCCCTAAGCAACCAGGGCAAAATGAATATATCGAGCAGATTTTGAAAAGAGCAATGTTGTACCTATAAAATACAAACTTTACTTTTTACTAAACAGTGATGACTTGCAAGGGAGCTTTAGAAAGCGGACATGAAAAACATGCTCTCAGTAGTGGCTTTAGAAAGATGCAGATGACGTCCATTTGCGTCTTCATAATTGGAGTGTCTTAAATGCCAAGGCATAGTTAGAACTTCGGAAGCAAAAAACACTCTGGTTGAGGGGTGATTTAAGACTCGCAGATGTTGAATAATACAAAGTGGCAGCCTCTGGTCTCAAGAACAGAGAAGAGCCCCTGGAGAAACGGGTCTGAAGCCCCGTCCTCTCACTTTTCGGGTCAACAGGTGTCCCTGAAGTCTAGGGTTCCTGATCCTGGGCAGAGGCTTGAAGACGAGCCTCACAAGTTGTATTTATGTTTATGACATTTCCTAGAAGGCTGATTGTTCAAACAGATTTCCAAAGCCAAAGCTCAATAGGAGAATGCCATTATCAATGGAGCATGCTAATTAACTCTCCATGTAGTATGCACACATATATGTACAGCGCAGAGAAAAGGCAGAAACGTTTTAAGTTAAAACTCAAGAATAACAGGGTTTCCTCCTTCTGAGTGTGCGTGTGTGTGTCTATGTGCGCGTGCACTCAGGAGAACGGATGGAGGCTACAGGATAACCTTGGGTATCTTCCCCTAACCCTCTTCACCTTGGTTTTTGTGTCTCAGGGTCTCTCACTGAACCTGCAGCTCACTGACTTGGCAACACTGGCCCGAAATTAACTACAGATGCACAGGTCTCCAGCACTGACACTTTTTATGTCATGACACTGTCTCCATTTACAGACACTCACTGCTGCATCTGTTTCTCACACCTGGTGCAGGGATCTGAACTCAGGTCTTCGTGCTTGTGGGGCAGACACTTTAGTTAGTGAGTCATCTAATTCCGGCTCCAATCTGTTTTGTGGCTATTTCCCAAAGTCTTTGAAAACCCAAGCCAAAATGTAGCCTAAAGAACATAAGCAAAATGAACTACAATGTACACCACAGTCCAAACAATGTTTCTAATTACTGTTGACAGGCTAACACCCTGTCACATCCTGAAATGCAACCACATATTGATAATGGCATTCTCTGAGCTAACTGCAGTGTGCCACAGGACAAACTCCCTCTGCTAAGGCAGATGCGAGTCACCTGACTCAGTGGAGACTCTGATGAAGCCTGTGGAGGCGCTTTGGTTTAGGGGCTGGGGTTTCTCTGAATTTGAGGCAACACTATACCAGGAAGCGTTATTGAGAAGTGGTCAGAAAAATTTCCAGTCATATACAGCCAGCCCCTTGTCAATTTCTTACTACCTGGCTGATGCGGTAGTGAAAGGCTTCAATGCAGTGAGTTACATGGTTGGCTCCACCCACAAAGGGGTGTATATATTATAAGCTTTACAAAGTTAGGGTGTGAGGTCATCTGTGTTTGTAAGACAGATGTCTCGAGCTCAGAGCCCAGGCAGGCTGTGGTTGCGGGTTGACTCACCCGTGAGGGAATCAGACACGTAAGACTACCCGTAGCTGGACACAAGTTCCACACTTGAGGCATTCTGCACTCAGAGATCACCCTGGTTTTTTCTGTTTGCACAGAGCAAGCCACCCACCTTGAGGTCATAGAGGAGTTGGAAGCTGCTGGGGGCCTGCGAAGCTCTCTGGACAGCCTGAGCCAGGCCTAAGGCCCCCTGGCCCCCTTCTGCCCAGTGGGTGCACTTGACGGCATCAAAAGCCCCGTGTTCTCTGGAGAGGCGGCCGATGAGGTCCAGCTCGGCATCTGTGTCTGTCCTGTTCAGGAGGCTTCATGTTAGAGAACAGAGGCGGCTGGAGGGGCAGCACATCTTCCTATGCCACTAAAGCCCTCGGGGATTACTGCCTGAGAAATGGGCACCACTCATTCCCGCCTGCTTTTAAGCTCAGCTCTGACCTCTGGCCAGTAACTTTCTCTTTACTTATTTGGCCCCTACAAGGAAAAAATGGGAAGCCTCACAGCAGCGCTGCCCAGGACGTGATGAGGCTCAGGCAGGAATATGGTTAAAGTATGTGAACAATCCCAGCGCACCACTGGGAATCGGTAAATACTAGCTTTAAAAATTGCTGCTTCCCATTGCGCTGCGGTGAGGGCATTATTGCAAAATCCTAAACAGTGCTAAAGTGCCAAACAACCCACACAGCTCTTGCACAAACACTTCTAGCCCAATACATTCAACTCTCCCAGCATAGCGTCCCACCTGACCCAGGGAAATGAAGGCGTTCTGCAGCCTGCGCTCTTCCGTAAGCACAAAGGCCTCGGAACAACCAGAAGGAACATTTCGTGTCAAGCCTGTGTGTTCTTGAGCTGCTCGGTAGAGAAGAGGGCTCTCAGGAGCAATCCTGACTTCCAGAGCTCAGTGGCGAGGAAGCTAACGTGCGTCTGCTGTGGCACACATGGTGCCTGTCACATCACAGGCTAAACCACAAGCAGTGACCAGCAGCCAGCCGTAAGTGAAGAACTAAAGGGAGCCGAAGGCAGCACTGCACCTGCCACAGGAGCTATTTCCTAGACTCCTCCTCTCTCTAGTCTACACTTACTTGAATGCGTTCACGGCCACGACCACAGGCACTCCAAACATTCTAGCATTTTCTATTTGTTTCCTCAAGTTACTGAAGCCCTTTTCCACCAGGTCCAGGTCCTGTAAGAAAAAAAAAATAGGCAATGGCCTGTAAGGTCAAAGCAAGTTGACCTGAACATAGACTGTCCCTGGGGCATGGCAGGCACACCTGTAATCCCAGCATGCAGCAGGCTGAGGCTGGAGGAGAGACAAGCTGAGATTAGTCAGGGTACAGTGAACCTTTGTCTCACATAAACAAACAAACAAAAGGAAGGTGTGTCTTTGAGCCGGAAGAAAGGCAGGAAGAAGGTGGTGGGCCACCGTGAGGGCCCTTCCCACGTGCTGCTGGTGGAGGAGGAGGGAGAAGTGACTCAGTCTACAGCACTCGACTGAAGCTGTGCTGCCTCCCTACACCCTGAAAACACGCAATGGCCTCTTAGTGCTTTGAAGGGGATGAGTCCGATGCCTCTACTTAAATGACACTCACAGCTTGTGTGTTTACATGGATTAACTCCCAAGGTGAGCAACAAAACAAGACTCTTCCCAGTGGGAGCCATCAGATCATGACAGAGCCAGCCCAGCACAGGACTCAACAGCCATACAGACTGTCAGGCAATAAGCCAGTGGAGTTTCAGAGGATTTAATGAACTCAACCATGAGTCTTCCCAAGGCTAATAAAATAAGGAAACACTATTTGGACAACCCAGGGACTGGGCAGGACTGATAACTCAGTAGTTAAGTGTACATTTCCTGTTCTTCCAGAGGAAATGAGTTTGGATCCAGTCAGGCAACTCACAACAGCCCGTAACTCTGCTCTGCGGCTCATCCTCTGTCTCTTCAGATATCCCCTACCCATGCAAGTGCTTGCATATGGAGACACACGAATACAAATACGCTTAAAAGAAAAGTCGGGGCTGGAAAGATAGCCCAGCAGTTGAGGGCGCTGGCTGTTCTTACAGGGGGCCCTAAAACAACCACCTATAATTCCAGTTCCAGGAGATCTGATGCCCTCTTCTGCCTGAGGGAGCCAGACATGCGTCAGACATGTGTATGGTACACATGATGTAGGCACTTCCCACATACGCATAAAAACCATAGAGGTTAAAAAAAAAAACCCACCTTAAAAATGATTATTAGAGGCTGAGGCTATGTCTGAGTTGGCAGTGCTTGCTTAGCATGCACGAAGCCCTGAGTTTGACCCTCAGCACATGCACTGGTGTGGTGGCACATGCCCAGGACCCTAGCACTTGACAAAGCGAAGCAAAGGAGGGCCAAAGGATACAGAAGAGGCAAAACATTCATGCACATAAACCATTCTTGAAAAGAAGAGTCTGTTCTGGGCAGCGTACTGATAGTCTCATATGACACTCCCTACAAGTATCCCCACAAAAAAAAAAAAAAAAAACTATAAAATCTAAAATTTAAAGGGAAATAATGAAAGAAACTAGCAGAAATATTACTTAAGATCCTTTTATCTATCTATTTTTTATATGCACTGGTGTTTTGCATGTCTCTGTGTGTGAGGTTGTTAGAACCTCTGGAACTAGAGTAACAGTTGTGAGCTGCCATGTGGGTGCTGGGAATGACCTCAGGCCCTGTGGAGAGCAGTCACTGCTCTTAATAACTGAGCCGTCTCTCCAGTCTCTATTTGTTTAATTCTTAAAAAAATAAGTTGTTTTTTAATGTAATTATTTTGTGTGTATAGATGTTGGCCTGCATGTCTGTGCACTATGTGTATGCAGTGTCCCTGGAAGCCAGAGGAAGGGGTTGGATCCTCTCTGGGACTGGAGTTACAGATGGCTGTGACCCATTATGTGGGGACTTGGAATTGAACCCAGGTCCTCTGATGAGAAGCCAGCATTCTTAACTACTGAGCCATTGCTCCACACCACTGCTTACGTATTTCCTGACAGGATTTTACTGTATTTTCTGGGCTCTTGTGATCCTCCTGACTCATCCTCTTAAATATGGGGATTATAGGAGTATGCCACCATTCTTGTCTTAAAACATACCTTAGAGATTTTTTTTTCCTTTTGTTTTTTGTTTTTTTACCATGTAGGTCTGGCTGTCCTGAAACTCACTATGTAGGTCAGGCTGGCCTTGAACTCACAGACATCTGCCTCCCAAGTGCTTGGATTAAAGGCATGTGCCACCAAGCGTGGCTATTTGTTATTTTCAAGTTGCATTTATTTGTGTGTGTCCCCCACTGTTGCTTGTACCATGGTTTGAGTGTGGAGATCAAAGGTCAGATTGCAGGGACTAGTCCTCTCGTCCACAAGGATGCTCCCCCCAATTTAACTGTCTGTCTATAGATGGATGGATGGGTGGGTATAGGGTCTCGTGTTGCCCAGTCCTGCTCTATAGTCAAGGGTTTAGATTCCATTCCTTCCACTTTCCAAGTGTGCTGACACTGACACTAGTGCCCTAGCGATGGCCTTGTGCAGCAGTTGGGATTAACCCAAAGCTTCCTGTGTGCTTAACAATCATACTACTGACTAAGCTATTTCCCCAGTCAAGAGAATAAGTACTGTTAAAGGAAACCCATTTTAAAAAATATTCTTATACTGTCTAATTTTCTTTTTGTAAAGAAAGGGCCTATCATTTAAAATGCTAAGGTTTTAGGGTAGCATGCATGAGACCCATCTAGTGCTGGTCTGATCCCAGCACTAAATCAAAATAAAAAAAAAATGGTTAGGTGTAGTGGCACCACTGTTAACCCCAGCACTCAGGAAGAAGAGGCCAGGGTATACACCTGTAAGTCCAAGGACAGCCTGGGCTACAGAGTGAGTTCCAGATTAGTCAGAGCTTTAAAGTGAGACTGTGTCTCAAGGAAAACCGATAAATAATAAAAACATGGTTGTCTTCATAGAAACATACTGGATCATGAGGAAAACCTAGCACTATGACTTAGTGTTTAGATGCCTAAAACACAGGGAACAGCAGGAAGGTTATCAGCAGAAAACAAGCACCTTGTGATTCCCTTTAACTGTAATCTGATGGTCTAAAGCACACTCTTGTTCTTATCTCTAGTCACATAAAAAACAATTAATATATAAGACCGACTGAGAACGGTTTTAAATAAGCGGAATTTCCTAAATGAAGACACCAGCTGGGCCAGTTCGGGGCAGTCACTGTAATTAGACACAGGAAAGGCTGTGGGGTAGCAGGAGGGCCAGAGCTGAGAATTCCCCTCCTACGCCTGAATCACACAGATGACCATAAAAGGCAAATCACAGCTCAGGAGACAGGCAGACTCAAGGCACTAACCATCTTTTTTTCCAGTCAATTTTGCAGACTTCATCTGGGGGCTGTGTACTGACCCTGCACTGCCTGGTAATGTAAGAGCCCCCAAAAGGGCAGAGAAATGGAATCAACGGTGACAGCAGCTGACCCTGCATCTTATCCAAGGGCCCATCGGTTATGTAATCACTCACCGGGGCTCTAGGGACGGCTCTTTGATGGTAAATGATATCAGTATGAAGAAGGAAAAAAATAAAAGAACTCAGAACGGTTCTTTGAGCTCCTGCCCAATAGAGCAAACCCATTTCCAGAAGACGTGCCTGAAAACTCAACCAGGCATTTCCTGGCTCCGGCTCAGGTCTTTAATTTGGGTTTGGGTTTGTAGAGACAAAGGTTATTTCTAAAGCTCTCTTCTTGCTTGATTTAAATGGTACATAGGACTTCTTCGCGACAGTCCAGAGGGCAGGGCTTCCTAACTCCAGCACTACTGTCATTTTTATTACTGAGTGGGGATGCCTTGCACACCCCAGCTGTTTAACAACCATCTCTGTCTTCTACCTATCAGCTGCCAGGAACACTGGGAAGGGAGGGAAGTAGTTGTAACAATGGATAATGACTCTCTAGCTAGATACGGGGTGCACAGCGCTAATCCTAGCACTGAAATTCAAGTAGTTAAGATTACTTAATAAGACCCCCATCTCTAACAAATCACAACAGAAAGCTTCTAGATACAGCCTTGTTCCCTGGCTGTATTGCCCATGACTGGTCTAGGGCAAGGGCTTTCTGTTATTGTCCGTCACCCAAATTTACTCTCTGCTACCTCCTTAATGTGACTTCCAGTGCACAGCAGGCTTTGTCCTCCAGCACCTCAAGGATCTGCCCACCCCCCCCCCCACCTGTCTTCTAGATTAAGACATGCTGATTTAGGGTGTGGTTTCCTAGGACAACTGATCAGAAATAATTGTAGTTACCTCTTCTGTGTAAGCCTTCGGGAGAGGCAGTCCAGCGGTGACCTAGAAGGAAGGAAAGAGAGTCAGGTGTGTTTCCTACTTACTGTTGGGGCTCAAGTGGCGCTTAGTGCACTGTGACAGGCCAGTGGCTGCACGCTCCTGAGAGTAAACGGCAGCAGTGTGAAGCTGTGTCCTGCCCAACGGACTTGGAGCATGAGACCATAATGCCGTGATCAGTCAGGTGGTGCTTTGTGAGGTGAGATGGGGGTGGGTTGGGGTGGGGGGAGCCAGAGATGGATGAAGGCCAAGGTGGACAGAAATATGCTTGTGGCAGAACACTGACCCCAGAGAACGAAGCACACACCAGTGGAATGGAAGTAAGGGTGGGTGTGGGGGGGAAAGACAGCCATCAGCCCTGAAAGTCACTGCTGATGTGTAAAGCCAGGCTTGTAAGGAGTGCGGCTGCTCAGGCCTTGGCAGGAGGGTCGGGGGTGAGCTGTGATGGTGGAACAATGAAGATGGGAAAACAGGAACCAGTGTGTGCCTGGACCCCCTAGCACCCAGAAGACGGAAGCAGGAGAATCACTACAAAGATCCAAAACACTTGTGAATTGCTATATAAGAATACATGCATGCCACTGCACCAAGAAATAGACTCTGTTCTGTAGACAAGTGAGGTCTTGCTCCCTTAGATACAATACCAATGCCTAAGGAACAGAAATGTAATACTAGAATGAACAGTACACGCAACTTTACATGCTAATCTGAAGAGAAGATGCAAAGCCAGGTGTGCTACTACATTTAATCCCAGTACCCAGGAGGCAGAAGCAGGAGGAGGAGGGTGTAAGTGAGGCCAGCCTGGTCTATATAGTGAGTTCTGGGACAGCCAGGGATACACAGAGAAACACTGCCTCAAAAGGCAAGCAAACACACAAACAAAAAAGAGAAGAGATAGAAAGATACTATAAGTGCAATTTCTAAGCAACAGGAGTTCAGGAGAATACACCATGAGCTGGCTGGAGCTGATCTGGCTGCCTGCACCAGCCAGAGGGACTGTCATTCTTCACGGCCTCTGGCAGCCACGTCAACTTCCTGCAGGCTCTCAGAGCCCTGTCAGCCAGGATTGCTCCTCACGAGCTGACTTCTGCTTCAGCTCAGTGCCTGGCCGGCTGGCTGCCAGCATTAATATTAAGAAGAAAAATTGGATTTGGATTTATAAATAACTTTGTTTTTTTTTTTTTTTTTAAATATCAGTAGGGCCAAGCACAAGCCCTTAGAGGGGGTTGGATAGGCAGTCATAAAGACAGTTTGGGTCTTCTCAAAATGTCACAAAGGGATCTGTCCCTCAGGGTGACGTGGCCTGGCTTCTGGCACCCTACCCAGCACGAGGATAGATAAGAGCAGTGGAATGCAGGCCAACCCTGAGGCAAGCCATGAAGTTTCCTTCAAGCACCTGGAATGTTCCTAACAGCCATTCTCCCAGTCCTTGGTCCTCACCGTGGGGCCACCCCCGTGCATCTTAAGAGCCCTGACAGTGGCGACCAGAACCACCACGTGTGGCTGGAGGCCAGAATACCGGCACTTGATGTTGAAGAACTTTTCCATTCCTATGTCTGCTCCGAATCCTGCTTCTGTCACTGCAAAGAAGAGGAGCAACTGTAAGGTCACCACGGCCACTTTGTGAAATAAACACACAGCCACCCACCGAGGATGCGTGAGAACTCACCTACAAAGCCCTCAGGGCCAACCAGCTTGAGTGCAATCCTGTCTGCAATGATGGAGGAATTCCCATGTGCAATGTTGGCGAAAGGCCCAGCGTGGACAAACACTGGTGTGCCCTGTGGAGAGAGACCATGGCGTCATGAGCAAATGCCAACCTGGCTTCACAATGGGATCACACGAGCCAAAGGGCTAGGATTTAGCTGGAATTTGAAAGAACAACAACAATAACAAAAAGACTTCTGGAAGGAAAAGGAAAATACAGGGCCTTTTGCATCCCAGGTAAATGCTCTGGTGCTGACCTATGCCTCCAGCCCCAAGGCATCTATTGTATTTCAACAACACCCTCTCACCCCAGCTACAGTAAGGAAAGTAAGGAAAGAGATGGGCAGTAGAAAAGCTTTTGATGGCATGGCAAGATGGCTCACTGGATAAAGGAGATTGCCTTGCAAGCTTAGAGAACTGAGTTCAAATCCCAAAGCCCAAGTAAAAGTGCCAGTAGAAAACTGACTCCACGGAGTTGTCCTCTCACTTCTAGATGCGTGCTGGGCACACACAATGCTCCCACAACAAAGTGGCTTTGGAGAATCTTTCAAAAAAGCTGTCTGATTCTGCAAGGAAAGGCTGCGTTATAATCTCTTGGCTCTGAACAGAGGAAGTAAATTCCGGACCCAGGAGTCACCCAGCTCACCTCCAAGGTCTGCATGAGATTGGGCTTGATCGCATCCTTCATCAGCACCGTCAGCGCCCCACTCACGCCCTGTAAGACAAACCCGAGGCGCATCAACTTGTGCTAGCAGAAATCCAATCTCCTGAAACCAAAATTGAGCACTCGGGGCTTCTCATTCATTTTAACCACCTTGGAGCAATTAGTGCTTATACCCAATCTCAGCCATTCATCTTTCATTTCTTATTTTTCCTGGCTGTGCTAGGAAGCCACCAGTTATCTTAGCAGGGAGAGGAAGCAGAATGGAAACGGCTTTCGCATACAATTTTCTGAGGAAGCATGTGGCGCTGGAAACAAGCACCTCAATCACGCTCTGCTGCCGCTGCCGTGGGGAATCCATTTAGACCAGTTTAGAGTAGATACGGTCCTTCCAACAGCAAGGAGTTATTTATAACTTTGGTATCTGAGCAGAAATGGTACATAAATCAAAATCCATGTATGTTTCCCAAAGTGGAAGCCAGAAAACTAGCCAGAAGTCTAATTTCAACTCCCAAGTCCAGCTCCCGCTTTTAAAGGCATTTAATCATCGCTGAACAAAGCCGGCGGCAAACACGAGCAAAACTGAGCAACAGCGCTCATTTATATTCAACATTAATGTGGGTCTAAATTTAAGGACTGGGTGTTAAAATTTAAAACACATATTAACTGTGAAAACAAAGTTCATATTTTCCTCGCCTTTTCTAAATTTGTCTGCCATCGTGTCAGCTATACTGGTGTGTGGATACAAATAGTCCGTTACATCTTTGATCTAAAGCAGGTGTGGTGATTGACACTTATGATCTTCTCTACCTGAATGTTATGAGCCCTTGGCAAACCTCAATCTCTAAAAAATATATTATGATTCATAAAAGTAACAAAATTGGGGTTGGGGATTTAGCTCAGTGGTAGAGCGCTTGCCTAGCAAGCGCAAGGCCCTGGGTTCGGTCCTCAGCCCTGTTAAAAAAAAAAAAAAAAAAAAAAAAGACAAAATAACAAAAAGACCAAAAGTAACAAAATTACAGTTATATAGTAACAACAAAAATAATTTTATGGTTTGGGGTCACTACAATGAAAGCAACTATATCAAAGAGTTGCAGCATTAGGAAGGTTGAGAGCCATTATTATAATCCAAGGACTCAGGGTGGAGCAGGGTGGGGTAGGGTGGAGCTAAACTAGGATTGCTGTTGATCTGGGAATAGCCAGGGCTACATGGGCATAGTGGCAGACACTTTTAATCTCAGTACTTGGGAGGCAGAGGCAGGTGGAACTCTGTAGCCTAGTATACATAGCCATCCATCCATCCATCCATCCATACATACATACATACATACATACATAGTGTTCCAGAATAGCCAGACATACATAAAGAGACCCTGTCTAAAGACACAACAAAACACCAAACAAACAAAAAGAGAGAGACTCAGGTAGAAGACTATTGGCCAAAGTGGCCAATGAGTCCTTCCAAACCAAGTGCCATGGGAAGGCACCGAGGATGACAGCAAACACTTGGACTCTAGCTGTTCATACAGACTGTAGTCAGGGCTTGCTCAGGAAGATACTTGCTCAGGAAGAAGGTATCATTCAAGTCACCTGGCACTTGTGGCCCGTTACAAGAGCCCAACACCACTACCATCATTTACTACGAAGAACTTTTAAAGAATATAAATTTCATAATCTTTGCAATGAGCAAAATCAGTCAATGAGTTAATTGCAACATTTTGAGTAGAACATAATCTCTGCTTTTAACAATCACTTAAGACCCAGGGATGCTAGACACTGCCTGTCACTCACCAGGTCTTCGCAACTGATAGGCTCGCCTTTCTTACTGGACGCCACCACCATTTTGCCCAGTCTCTCTCTCATGTCTTCCAGAGAACTAGTGAGAGCCAGGACTGCCATGATTTCACTGGCCACAGAGATATCAAACTGGGCCTGTGGGCAAAGAGATAAAAGACCCTTTGTGTCAAACCAGAAGGACGAATATCAGAGGCATCTCTTTTTGCTTAGACAAATAGCTAACAAAGACGGAGTAGAAATAACTAAGTAATCTTCCAACAGTCGAGAAATTCGTAATTGTTCAAAGGTCTTGAATAATCACTTTTTAAAAAGATTTATCTATTTATTATATATGAGTACACTGTAGCTGTCCTCAGACACTCCAGAAGAGGGCATCAGATCTCATTACAGATGCTTGTGAGCTACCATGTGGTTGCTGGGATTTGAACTCAGGACCTCTGGAAGAGCAGTCAGTGCTCTTAACCACTGAGCCATCTGTCCAGCCTGAAAAATCATTTAAAAGTCGGTGTTCTAGAGGTTGTAGCACTGGGCAGAGCACCTGCCCAGCACACACAAAGCCCTGGGCACCTGATCCTCAGCACCTACTAAAACAGGTGTGGTAGTACATGCTTACAATCCCAGCTCACAGAGGAGCAGAGTTCAAAATCATCCTCAGCTGTAATAATAAGTTTGAGACCAGTTAAAAGTAAAAAGCTGTAGCATGACCAGTGAGCTATAATTTTATCCCTGTGAAAGCAACTTGGAATGCTGGTTAGTTTCCTTACCACAAAGGGGACAAAACAGGTACTCGTACACTGAGGACATATATAGTCAAATGGTCACAGAAGAGAAACAAGTTTAATTAATTTATATGCAAGGATATTCACATGGGGTTCTCCACCTCCAGGAAAGAATGCTGGGGGGAAACCACACAGGTGACACATGGATTTATTGCACAAGCTGTCAGGAGCGCTCCGCGCCGCACCCACTCACTTCCATTTTAAAAGGGAGAAGGCAGAACAACACCTGCCGGTGTGGTCGGAGGGGGGCGACGGAGGAGGGTGGAGGCAGAGAGAGCGAGTTCCCATGGAGCAATTACTGGAGAGGAACAGTTACCGTGCGTGTGTGGCCTTTCTCTGTTGGAGACTGTCCAATTGTGATCTTCCTCAGGAATCTGTCGTTGGTGTCCAACACTACGGTGGAAAAGGGAGGGCAGGGACGGTGCTTAAGAAAGGTACACGTAAAGGCATGGGGTTACAGTTGAGTGACGGGGCAGTCTAGTGGAGGGAGGGAGGAGGGAGGGAGGGGGGGAGGGAGGATGGGAGGAGGGAGGAAGAAACACTAGGGAGCATACACCTGGAACACCAGTACTCCGAGAGCCGAGGCAGGAGAATAGCAAGTTTAAGGCTTTCCTAGGCTAGGGAGCATGACCCTATCTCAACAGTAAACAAATAATCCCATAAAGACAAAGACACAGGGACCATAAAGCTAAAGGGCAGAGCAGAGTTTAGTATGTGTGCATGCCCATGAGCGTTCATGTTGTGCGTGCCCGTGAGTGTTCATGTGTGCGTGTGCGTGTTGTTGTTTCAGAGACAAGGGCTTAATATGTAGACCATACTGGCCTCAAACTTACAGAGATCCCCCTGCCTCTGCTTTGTGTATGCTGAGATTGAAGGTGTGCATTACCACATCCACTTTAGCAATAGAGTTTTAAAACAACAAATCTAGCCTAACGATAGTTTATCAATACTTGATTTCAAAATGGCCTCAAAGCTAGAACACAGGGTAAGAGACATGGCCACAAGCCAGCACTGCAGAGGGATGGTGCTTAAAGCAAAAGGAATGTGGAGTGGTTAAGCTTCGTTCCTTCTAAAGAATTCAAACAATGATGAAATCTGGACTTCAAAGCGCACTCTTTAGTAGCAGAGAAAGACAGAGCAACCCAGTTGAGGTGTGTATAGTTCTGTGGGTGACTCACATAAGAGCTGTCAACTCAGACCAAGTGCAAATGCCTGCGAAGCACTCCAGGCCTCAGGCCCGGCCTCCTTAGCACATTCTCTGGGGATGAGAGATTACATACCCACTTGTATAACCTCAGCTAACCTGGACAGATCAGCCACCAGCAGACCCAAACCTCACTGCCTGGGACTTGCTACCCCTCACCGTTGACCTCACTTCCCAGAACTCATTACCTCTGATTGTTTAGTGGACTCCTACTGTCCTAAGTATAGAATCCAAAAAGACGTCTCATTTTGCCATGGGTTCACAGAACCAGGCTCCCAGAGCCCTTGGAATGCTAAGGAGACAGAGAGCCTCAGGAGGGGTATGGTCATCAGCAAAGACAAGCGATTGAAGGGAGGTAACTTTCAGTCCCATCTGGAAAAACTGACCCCCCCCCCTCCACTGCACTGAGGAATAGAAGCGAAGTTGAAGACCTATAAAAAAAATCACTGTCACTTATTATTACTATATATAACTATTATTATATATAACTAACTATTATATAGTTGGTGGTATAAAACAATGCGTTTCCAAGCTGGTTACCACATGAAGGCTCAGGGAGGCTGGTGCACACGGAGCTTATGTAAGGCTCCAACAGGCTCTTCCCTTATTGCTTCTTTTGTAGCAAACCAACAAACATCAGGAAAGGAAAAGCAGCCAGATGTGGTACTTCACACAAGGCTGAGAATCAAGCGCTCAAGGTCAGTATAGGCTACATAGTAAGACACACTCGATGCCTGAACCCCAAACACACACCTATACATGCTGAAGGGAAAAGATTAAACAATATATCAAATCCTCAGAACAGATGGTGAGCTTCCTTCTTCTAAAAATACTGCTGGGGGGGGGGCAGGTGCTGGAGTGGGGACATGGCTCCGTGGTTGAGAGCACTTACTGCACTTGCAAAAGAGCAGGGGTTCAGTTTCTAGCAGCCACACGGGAGCTCACAACCATTCATAGCAACTCCAGTTCCAGGGGATCTCATGCTCTCACAGTCTCCTTGGGCACCAGGCTTGGACATGGTGTCCACGCATGTGTGCAGGAAAACACACATACACACAATAAATATATTTAAGAAATTAAAATGGGGCTTGGAGAGATGGCTCAATGGTTAATAGTACTGGCTGCTCTTCCAGAGAACCCAGGTTTGAGTCCCAGCACCCACACGGCAGCTCACAATTGTCTAATTTCAGTTACAGGATATCTGATGCCCTCTTCTGGTTTCTGTAGACAGTATATATACATGTTAAATAGAAATAGATGAAGGTACTCATATCCAAAACCAGCCTGGGCTACACGATCAAAACAAACACCAAAAACTCCACACAAACTGGACAGTAACAGTCACTGTGCCAACAAAACAAGAATAAAGTTGGTAAGTTGACCTGGTGCATTCTGCGTGGCCTGATGGACATTTCTTCTCTGCTGGAGATGGACAGAAGCTATGCTAATTGTATACAGAGAAGAAGAAGAAAAAGTCTGGCCATGAAGTCAGGCAAATAGAAGGCTGGAGAATGTGTTACAGGAGATAATAAAATGAGAGATGATTAGTAGGATAGATAGATATGAAAAATCAAGTCACCAGTGCCAGAGAGTTCTCAGAATAAAAAGCACACATGATTCAAGTGATTAGACATCATTCTCCCACTTCATGACACCCAAACTTTCTGCATAAAATTGAAACTTAAGAAATGTTATTTTTGGTTTATGCATGAACTTCCTTGAAATCGTCATTTCAATCAACACTGAACAGACATTCAACCCACTCCACAAAGGGACATCTTCAATGCAGCTAAAGCTGACAAGCAAAGCGAAGGCTATGACCATTCTGGACAAGCATCCTGGCGCAGGGGCATCCTGGCGCAGGGGCATCCTGGCGCAGGGGCATCCTGGCGCAGGGGCATCCTGGAGGTGGGAGAGATGTGGAGTTACCAAAGTACAGGGGCGGGCAGCCTGTGTTGGGGGCATACCTCTCTGCCATGTTATGGTTTCTGGATCAATATCCAGTCTTGCAAATCTGTTTATCTCGTCATCTGTCAGCGTGGTAGGGTCAGTCTTCTCAATGCCTAGCCTCTGGAAAGAAAGGAAATTAAACCATAAAATAAGACAAGAGCCAGCACTCGGGAGGCAGAGGAAGACAGATCTCTTGAGTTTGAGGCAGTTTGGTCTATACAGCGTATTCCAAGATAGCCAGGGCTACATAGCCAGACCCTATCTCAACAAAACAAAACAAAAGTAAGAGCATCCATCTATCCACCCACCCACCCATCCATTCCTGTTTCCTGATTATAGATGTGATGTAAACAGATGCTTCAAAGCCCCTGCTGTTCATCTTCCCTACTTTGAACTGTAAACTAATATAATCCTTCACCCCACCCCCAAAAAGACAAAAAGAGAAGCATACTTTCTTAAATTGACCTTTATCTTGATATAAGGAAATAAGGAGTATGAATGAACGCAGCCTGTGGCATGTCTTTGGAATGCCAACAGCATAAATCCAGAAGGGAAAACTGTGACCCGACCCCCTGACTAAGCCTGGAGGTTGTTTCCTGCTCCCATTTGGGATGTCTGCCTCTGTAACCGACCTCCAGAGACCTCCCTCAATCCAGCCAAAACCAGCCCCAACCAAGAATTATCACAATGCATTTCTGAATTCATTAAATATACTGAAATGAAAAGCAATATGCACAGCTTTTAAAACCAGACTGAGAAACCCAAGAAACCCAACTGAAGTCAAATTTTAGGAAAGGCAAAGTTGAGAAGCAATCAATGAAAAAGAAAATCAATTTAAACTCTTTTACATGCTCTTCTATGGCACAATGCTTTCACTGGCTTCTTACTGTTCTAAAAAGGCACAAAAACGGTTTTTATTTTTCTCCTTACAGAAGTACTTTTAAATTTTATTTAGTGTCTATAAGTGTCACTTCTTGAAATGGAAAATACTTATCAAACAGCCCCCTTTTCATTTTTGGCAGACATGAATTAAGTGCCCCAACAAGACCCTTTTTTCTTTTTCTTTTCTCTCCCCTCCTCTCCCTTCCTCTCCCCTCCCCTTCCCTTTGAGACAGAGTTGTAGACCAGGCTGGCCTTCCACTCAGAGATCTGCCTGCGGAGAGCTGAGATCAAAGGTGTGCACCACCACTGCATGAGAACATGCAGACCTCAGGTGCCCCATGAGCCTAGAACTTGACACTGTTCAAAGAAACCCACAAACCGCCCTGTCACCCTGCCAACAAACCAGTGTTGGAGGTGACCAACTGTCAATTTGATGAGGTCTAGAACCACCTGGAAGATAAGTCCCTGGGATGCCCATGGGGAATCTATCATGATTAGGTCTTTGAAGGTGAAAAGACCACACACCCACTGCATGCTCTGAGTTGTGACTCTGCATTGTATAAAAAAATGAACAAGTGATCAGAGCAGACATTCTCTCTGCTTCTCCACTGAGGATACAATGTGACCAGTTGCCTTATGCTCCACCCACTGGGCTGCCTCCACCATGATGGGCTGTAATTTCCTACGGCGAGCCAAAATCGAGCCCTCTCTCTTCAATTGCTTTTGCCTAGGTATTTTTTTTTTTAATCATAGCAACAGGAAGAGTGTAGTAACCCGCTCTGACAGAGCCCTCTGGGCAGACTATGAAAACCCTCTGTACCTGGACTTGGTGGCACAGGCAGGTGGCTCTGTGACTTTGCAGCTATACAGTGAGACTCCATCTCAAATACACAGACCAACCCCCCCACCTCCTCTTTCTCTACCCCCCCAAACCCCCTCCCCCAAAGCAATAAGTAAGCAGGAGAGTGCCAGGGAGAGAGGGACAACAGCCCAGGCTCTAGTCTGATCCCCATAAAGGGAACTGCAGCACCCAGAGGCATCTCTTGATCTAATTTCTTTGAGTGAACCGCCCCTTTCCCTGCTGACAAGAAGAGGTCCCTTTATGAAAGGTACGGTAACAGGTCATCTGCTCCTCCCATGGTGACCCAGCACACCACAGAATATGGCTTTGTCGTGATGGAGTAACACTTGATGTACCCAGAGCACAGGTTTCAGGGGAGGCGTAAAAAGACAAGCTAAGAAATATCAAACTGCTTGGAGGCTAGCTAGTGTGTTCTCGGTGGGCAACAAGGGCCACAGACAAAAACCCAGATACAAAAATTAGCAACCGAGTCGTAAGTAGAGCAACATGTAAACAACATATCTGTAAAGAAACCGCCATGGTTACTCTTGCAGCAGCCACACAGAGTTGCTCAGGGCCGGAGAGATGCTTGGGGGTTACAAACTCTTGCTGTTCTTACACAGGACCCAGGACCTAGGACCCACCCAGGACCCAGCACCCACCCAGGACCCAGCACCCACGTGGCAGCTCACGAATGTCGGTCACGCCAGTTCCAGGGGAGCGGGTGCTCTTTTCTTGACTCTGAGGGCATAAGGTGCACACATGCACACAGAACACACACACACACTAAATAAATATCAAAACCAACTAAACAAAATCCCACAAAGCTTCAGGGTTTGGGGATGTAGCTCAGCAGGAGCTTAGTAAACATGAGAGCCTGGGTGTACTCCTGACTACCACAGGAAAAGATAGGGTGTGAAGAATTAACAGAACTATTGATACACCATTCAGCGAGTGCTTATATGTGCATCTATACACACATATAAACTATTTCCCTATTCCAACAGAATTACACATGAGTATCCCTGTGCTATTCCTTTAGAGTTACACCATCCCTTGCCTCATGACTCTTGGCATAGGCTAGTCTGAGGTTCTGTCTCACTGAAGATACCACATGAACGGAAGCACAGCCTATGACCTTTGGATATTGGATTCTTTTATTAGACACAATGCCTCTGAGAGTCAACCAAGTTGCCGTGCCTGTCAGCGGCTCATTTCTTTTTATTGCACAGATGTACTGCAATTTGTTTAACCATTCATCCATTGAAGAACACTTTAGATTTTTCTCACTTTGGGGAGATTATTAATAGAGTCATTAAAACATGTATGCACAAGTTTTTGTGTGAATGCCAATTTTCATTTTTCATGTAAAAAGATTGAAGACAGGAATTATTAGGGTATGTGGTAAAAACATGTGCTTGCTGACTATATAGGTTTGGGCAGATTATTCAGAATGTAAATGCTCTTGCTTCATTCAAAAGCCCAATGGCCTGAGTTCAATTCCTCAAACCTAGGTAAAGCCAGATGTGGTGTGCACGTCTATAAACCAAGCCCTCCTACGCAAGACGGAAAGAGACTAGGGAATGATATTGTACATAGCAGCAGAAACCAGAGCAACCCTGCTACAACAAATCAGAAATGAAGGACTGACTCCCAAAAGCTGTCCTCTAATCTCTATACAGTACTGTGACCCACACGTGCCTGCATTTAATACACATAAATACTTTTACATGAGTACTTTTATATGATATATATTTATATATATAGTACTTTTATATGATATATATTTTTATATATATAGTACTTTTATATGATATATATAATAATAGAAATGCAAATGAAACACAGAAGTCACTAGTACTCTGAGAGTCCGTTATCTATTCAGGGCAAGCATTACCAAGCTCGTTTCATAGGAGACTGAACCAAGAGGTGGCTCACAAAGAACAAAGAACATGTTCCCAAGATCCCAGGCAGGGCTGGGAGAGCAGGGATTCAAACTCCAGAAGCTGTGCGTCTCCACAAGGGCATCCTCAATCTTCACATTAAAAAGCTTCTGCCCCCTCTCTTCCTAGCTGAGGACTGTTACTCTATTTACTATACAATCTATCAACCACTATAATTTATAAAGAAATGAGAGAAACCCCCGCTTTCAATCCTTGTTATCTTTAATGAAATTTCTTATGGTGTCATCTATCAATTAGGCAAAAGCTTACCCGCAACCTGCGGATTTGGATGTCAGAGAACTTTCTTACTCCATTTACTGAAGGCACCAGACGGTTAAAGAGAGCCTTAAAGAGAAGAAAAGAGCTTGAGATGAGGGGGTCCTACTGTCATGGCACCGGCATCAGCACCCAAGGGACCCACACTAATTCAGGTACTTCCCCCTTACACACACACACACACACACACACACACACACACACACACACACACCCTCTGCATCCTACCTTGTCTGTCTGGGTCAGCTCATGAAATATTCGAGCATCAATGGCAGCAGCCACGAGGTTATTAGCAGCGGTGATGGCGTGGATGTCACCAGTGAGGTGGAGATTAAACTGTAACAGAGCAGAAGCCATAGCAGTCTAGCAGCTCCACCTTCCAACCTGCAGCCTCCCACAACCAATAGTCTCTGCACTAACACGGGTGGACGCTGGCGGAAATGAAGTGTTGCTTGTCGACAGGCACACAAGTGGGCTTCTATATGACAAGCAAATGCTTGACGCCTTTAGGAGGCTGACAGAGTTGACTGCCACCAGTTCAAGGCCGGCCTGAACTACACAGTGATACGGAAGAAAAACCAATGCCCAGCTATCTGGCTCTCGAAACAATGCCCAGTGAAGGACTTAGCAGTTCTCCATCTGGGTGTGCAGAGAGCAGAGTATCCCTCACCCACCCCCACCTCCCGCCAAGGTCAGAGGCTGCACAGTCTAGGAGCATAGACGGCTGTTCCCCTCTGGGTTCCCACACCGCTCCTGAATCCCCAGGCCCCTGATGCTTCTGGAGACCATGTGGCATGTGTCTGCTTGCTCAAAAGGATTATCCCTATTGAAAGGTAGAGCCCGAGTTCAAGCTGTTGTCTCACGTCTACAAATAGAGAGATTTGTTGTTGTTGTTTAATATATTGCTCCTGCTAAGAAACAAGTAGAGTGCTCACTAATTACTCTTAAAAAAAAAAATCTCATCTCTGGAAAGGCAAATCTATCATACAGGGTAGGGGTGAGTCAGACCCTGGCCTGGGCTGCTTTACCTCTTCCATAGGAATGACCTGGGAATAGCCACCTCCTGCAGCGCCACCTAGGGACAGAGCAACAGCGGGGACTCTGGTTAATTTGCTTCTCTGTGAATTGGAATCCAAAGACCAACAAACCCATTTTCATAACTATTAAGCAAATTGTTTGTTTATTCTCTCCAGTCACTTGGACAGATGCGAGAAGGTGTTTTCTAATTTCCTTTACCTTACTGAAACACTCGATCATGCTCACACTGAATAGGCTCTCAATTGAAATCGGAGTGCAAATGACAGGGCCGTGCACACACACGCGCGCGCACCTACTCATTATCTTTAGAGGCAGGTTTCCTGTGACTCCTAACATGTTAAGAACCCAGTGACAGCTACATAAAGGCCCGTGTAATTCCCTACTCAAAGCTACTCTAGCTTCCAGAAAAGGAGTCTTGAAGGTACACACCAAACAGAGATACCAACTCTTCTAGAACAGAAGATTGCGATCAGAAAGCAGCTGAACCTCGAAGCTTCTGGGGCCCAAGTGGTCAACAAAAGGCCAGTCAGGATGTCAGGGTGGCATAGCATCGGTTAAGATAAACGCCAGTGTGAAAGAACGGGTCTCATTTTTGTGAGGAAGACAATGCAAGGAGGAAAATTCAATACGAGGAAAGGGAGCAACGGGTTCTTGAATGGGAATAAGGCACAAGGCTCCTGGAATCAAAGGAGGGTTCTTACAAGCTCGAAGGCGGGGCGGGGGTGGGGGGCGGCGGTGGCACATACACATAATTCCAGCACTCGGGAGGCAGGAAGCTGGCAAACAGGTCAACCTGGGCTACACAGTGCATTCATTCCAGGGCAGCCTGAACTACCTAGGAAGACCTTGTCTCAAAGACAAAAGGAAGCTAACAAACAAAAGCGAGGCAGACCTGGGTGGGGGGGGGGGGGGAGAGATGCCTGCTGAGAATATTTCCATTAATTACTGGAACAAGTACAAGTGGAACACGATATCTTGTCAGCTAGCAAATGAAAGGAGCGCCTCTAAGAACGTATCATAATTAATAAAAACAGTTTCAATTAAAAGAGTATGTTTTGAAAGTAGAAGCAAAGACGTCTAAGAAAACAAAGAGGTGCAATGGGAAGGGGAGGGAAAAGGAGGGAGGGAAGGTGTGGGGGGTTGGGGTGTGCAATGCACACGTGTGTAAAGGTGCCATTGTGCAGCACAGCACCACATTACCCTGAAGATGCGCAGCGGAAGCTAAGACAAACGCAGAAGCACGTTTTGAGTGTGTGGCTCGGTTCTGAGTGTGCCTAGCACATGTGATGGCCTTAATTCAATCTCAACCGATGTATGCAAAATAAACACATAAAGAGAATAACATGAAGGAAAGAAAAGAGCATCACCACAGAAGCCTAGTGACCGAAACTAGGAGCTTAAATATGGCGATCCAGTGTCCTCACCCATTCAGAAGTGTTGTGTGTAGAGGCTAAAATAGACATGGGGCCAGAGTCACTGTGGTCTGAGTTATAATTGGTTCTCAACCTTCCTAATGTGGGACCCTTTAATACAGTCCTTCTTGTTGCGGTGACCCACAGTCATAAAATTCTTTTTGTTGCTACTTCAAAACTCTAATTTTGCTATTTATGAATCATAATGTAAATATCTGATATGGGACCCTAAGGGTGACCTGAGGTTGAGAACCCCTGGACTAGGGGCTCGGGGGAGAGCTAGGAGCGCATAGGTACACGCTACCACGCCTGACAAGCCGGGTCTGATCTCTACGATCCACATGGCGGATGCAGAGAATGGCGTCAGCAGGCTGTCCTCTGCCTCCAAACACAGGCTGTGGCCTGAACTAAGTCACTCAGTCATAGCCAACTAAGTGACTGACTGACTGACTGACTGACTGACTGACTGACTAAATGTGTGATGGAGCCTTAACCAAATTACCAGTTAAGTCCCACTGCTGCTATGACATCTCACGGGAGGAGAGAATGACACCACACGGTGCTCAGCACAGTCGCTAGCACAGAGCACTCCCGAGTGAAGGCAGGCTCTTCTCACTGCAGACAGGGAGCCGTCTGTGTGGCCGGACTATCAGTGTAAGCCTTGACCAGCATCTATGGTTTCCTTTACTGCTACTATGACAGTGGAGTGAACACCAGGGTCAAATAAAAGCCCCTTGAACTCCATGTTACACAGTCCAAGAATCTGTGTGTCAAATGATAGACCTGGGATAACGACGAGAGCCTTCCTCAAACACACCACAATACGAATGTCTGAAGCAAATATTCCAGCTATCTAAACCAGCTAAAGCCCCCTGGGGTAAGAATCAGTCTGGGAAGACTAAAGGAAAGGCAGGGAAGGCAGGTGCCTCTGGTCACAAGTACCTTTTATCCCAAAGGTGGGGCCCTGTGAAGGCTGTCGCACACACGCAAACACATTCTGATGCAGATGGGCGCCGAGGGCTTGCACCAGCCCGATGGTGGTTGTGCTTTTCCCTTCTCCCAGGGGCGTCGGAGTAATTCTTCAAGAAGAGAGCAAGAGACAATCGAATTAATGTCACCCGAGTCACCGGGTAGTCTAATAATAATCTAATCTAAATAATAAGAACAAGGGACTGGCAAGATGGTTCAGTGGTCAGGGGTACTCGCTGTTCTTCAAGAGGACTGAATTCAGGCCTAGCATCCTAATAAGCCACCTAAGCTTACAGTCATCTATAAGATAGCCCTGGGGGAATTTTACATGCTCTTTTGGATCTACAGGCAAGCGCGCGCGCGCACACACACACACACACACACACACACCAAAAAGATCAAAAAAGAAAAAAAGAAAAAGAACAAAAGCCATGCCAGGCAGTGGTGGCGCACGCCTGTAATCCCAGCACTTGGGAGGCAGAGGCAGGCAGATTTCTGAGTTCGAGGCCAGCCTGGTCTACAGAGTGAGTTCCAGGACAGCCAGGGCTACACAGAGAAACCCTGTCTCTAAAAAAACCAAAAAGAACAAAAGCCCTGCGAGATCTTTGCTGAGTCCCATTTGTAATTTTCAAAATCATTAAAAACAAAATGCAGCGTCTCCGAGATGCCGCCAGCCGCAGAGCCTTACCCTGAGCCTCGTCCAGAACTCATAGAGATGGCATGCAAGACCCAGCTCTACAAACTGTCCTACTTCCACACTTGTATCCCTGCATGCAGACATCATTATGTACACAATAATAATAAATACAACTGTAAAGAACGTTAGCTCTACTCACTGCAAGAAATATAACTGATGCTTAACCTGATGTCCCATGATTTTAAGTTCTTTTCCAAAAAATTGGCATTAAGTTTTATTTTACATGCATTTTTTTTTTTTGCCTGCACGTCAACAACATGCAGTGCCAGAGGAGGCCAGAAGAGGGCATCGGATTCCTCAGGATTGGCAGTACAGACAGCTGTGGGTGCTGGGATCCAAACCCTGGTCCTCGGGAAAAGCAGCCTAGGCTCTCAATCACCAAGTCATCTCTCCATGCAAGAGTACCACATGTACGCCTGGAGCCCTCAGAAGCCAGATGGGGCAGCAGAACTCCCCCTGCCCCCAAGAATCAATCGCTTCTTTAGGAGTCTGTGGGCACCCACACTACACACACACACACACACACATGCACTCCTGCACATAACGTAAAACCCCCTTAAAACAACAACGAAAAGACTAAGCTGACGGCTCTTCCACACACGTGCAAACGCCTCACTGGTGATGCCGGCCTGCTGGCATCAGAAGGTTCATACCCAGTCACCACGACGTATTTCCCGTCTGGCTGATGCTTCAGGCGATCGAGTGCCGACAGCAAGACTTTGGCCTTTGTTTCCCCGTACAATTCCACCTCTTCTGTGAGCAGCCCAATTTCTCGGGCCAGGTTACCAATGAGTTTTGGTTTGCAAGATCGTGATATAGCAATGTCACTTTAAAAACACAAACATGGGAGTCGATCTTTAGTCTCCGCATTTAATTAACCCTACACTAATTAAGAGCCACAAAGTTCTAACCAAGAACATTTCATGTCCTACCTTGGGACAGGTGTCTTGAGGCTCAGTTTGTTGTATTGAATTGTCCACTTCCCTGGCTTAAATTTCTGCAGGAAGCGCTGTGCGCTCTCTACTGTGCTCTGGGCAAAGTGAGAGGAATGGAGAGAGAAGCAGTAAACAGTTTGACTCCTCACTTCAGGTCACCACAGTTCAGTCCAAATGAATGAATCCACAACCCCCGTTGTAAACACCTCAGTTAGAGGGAGGATGGACCGAGGCCTTTGTCTCATCCACACCAGCAGGAGTGGCCAGCGTGTTTGTGTGAGCTGCACATCAGTTCAAGATGCCAAAGGACTTAAGGGCACCGTCAGCTCTACCAGTGTGAGGGGCGCCCCTGCTTGTTCTCCCCCTTCTCTTTCCTTCAACAGACTCCTATCCGAGCCTAATTTCTTTGTTCTTTTTTTTTTTTAAAGATTAATTTATTACATGTAAGTACACTGTAGTTGTCTTCAGACACTCCAGAAGAGGGTGTCAGATCTCATTACAGATTTGAACTCGGGACCTTCAAAAGATCAGTCAGTGCTCTCAACCACTGAGCCATCGCTCCAGCCCCTGAACCTAATTTCTAAGTATATCTTAGTAGTGGCTTTGGGTAGAAAAGTCTCTAGAGCAATCCAGAACTTTCTGCGCAGTACCTGCATCAGCATCGCCACGGTCATGGGCCCCACACCACCTGGAACAGGCGTGATAAAGCTCGCCCTCTCCTTGGCTTCATCGTATGCCACGTCACCCACCACTTTCCTTCCATTTGGTTTGGTGTCATCTGGTTTGAAGAGGGGGAGAAATCAAAGAAGAGTCTCAGAGTCACAATGTCGTAATCATTCCCCAGCTCCCCATCCGCAAAAAGATCTACGTAAAATTTAAGAGGGTATTAGTCCCATAAGGCTCCAGTGTCTAGTTTAATTAATGCTACTGGACATGGCTGGGGTGCAATTCTGTGGGAGAGTGCTGGTCCAGCACGGGGCGGGCCCTGGATTCTACCCTGATCCCCAGGGCTAGACAGATGGCCGGTGCTCCCCATCTTCTAGGGAGAAAGTTACATTACCTGAGAAACCTCGTGAGATGTGTAAGTGGCAAGAACAGAAAATTAAAATAAATTAAGAATAAATACTTTTTAAGAAGGGGCTTTTCAGATCCCAGAGAATCCTTTTATACTCCCTCTGGTGATAAATAAAATAGGCTGCTTATTCTCGACCTTTTAAAATGTTAATTTGCCAAAGACTACAAAGGAATTTTTTTTTTTTTTAGGTACACAAAGCTCCAACTATGTCACAGCTGCCAGATACGTTTCTACAGCAACTGTCAGCAGTTACTGAGCTCCAGGCAGGAGCCGGAGGAACAATTCAACATCCCCTTCCAAAGACTGAGCCGTTACTTAAATGCTTGCTCAAGGCAAAGAATATAATTACACTTCCCTTAAAAGGACCAGAAGCACAAATCTCTCTAGCGAAGAATAGCTATTCAAGGGAACAAACTCAGAGATGCACCACTGCTCACCACCGCTCGCACAAAGAGCTCCCTACATCCTGCTCTGGTGCACTTCCGGGACATGCTGGGGGCAGGCCTAGACCTTGAAGCATTAAAGTTCCCAGGGAGGATCTGGTAGCATCTTAGAGGCACATTTCCAGTTCTCTTTGAGCATGTTGCTATGTTGGGAGAGGAAGTTTACAGATGTAGCCAAAAAATAAAACAACCTCAAACCAAGAAGCTTCTGTCTCTAGGACGAGCTCGTTCATTGTAACTGTCCTCTGCCCTTCGAGGCTTTGCACTGACTTGTTTGTTTTTTTTTTTATAAAGATTTATTCATTCATTTATTCATTTATTTATTTAATGTACATCAGTACACTGTTGCTGTCCTCACACACACCAGAAGAGGACACTGGATCCTATTACAGATGGCTGTGGTTGTTGGGATTTGAACTCAGGACCTCTGGAAGAGCAGTCATCTCTCCAGCCCTGCACTGACTTGTGGTCCAAAAATGCAAAGGCCTAACACACACCCGCTCAGCTCACAATGCTTTAGGTTACCAAAAGGTTACAGCAGCACACCACGGCAAGAAAGATTCTCCTCGGTGTCCTTCCTAAAGCCTTTTCGGAATATAGGAGGAAGGAGAAAGATGGTTCAGAAAGCAAAAGCATCCCAACCTGGGTCAGATGCCCAGAGCGCACGTTAGGAGTTGGATGTACCTGTAGTCCCAACATTCCTAGGCTGAGGGGTTAACAGGAAACTAGTGGGCCAGCTAGTCTGGGGGATACAGGATGGTGGAAATGAAACTATCTCAAGTCAGCAGAGGGAGGCAGGAACCAATTCCAAAAAGTTATCCTGATGTCTGCGCATGCCCAGTACACAGACACAGTGACCAAACACTATGAGGGTTGACTTAAATCTCCTACTGAAAAAGGGACAACATTGTGTGGTCGGCAGGAAAGTGACCACTTATGAGCACGGTTATCTGTCTCTAGCTCTACACTTTCTCTTTCAATGGAAACTTCCAAACATAAAATCAAGTTTGGCTTGAGTCTGGCTCTGAAACTCAGTTTGGAGACTACTAACTATAGGGGCAGTACAGAGCTCTCAGCTGGTGAGTGAGGCAGTGAGGTGAGGAATCTGCCCCTTTAAACAGAGCATTGGCACTCCTCAAAGTATCCTTAGAGCCGAGCAGGAAAGTCAGTCACCAGCTCCAGCCAATACTTTTCCTTGATCCACTTGATTCCTGAAAAATACCCTTTGGGGTTGACTGGAGATGTGGCTCAGAGGCAGAGTGTCTGCCCCGGATGTGCCAAGTCCTGAGTTTGACTCCCCAAACACTGCAAACCAAAACTTAAAAACTGGAAAAATGTATGCATTCATTTAGTCTTAAACTATAAGGTGATTCATTCCTTTTACCCTTGAGTGGCTCACACAGACAATTCTTATCTACCTATATCTATCATTTTTTGTTTTTTTCAAGACAGGGTTTCTCTGTGTAGTCCTGGCTGTCTTAGAACTCACTCTGTAAACCAAGCTGGCCCTCAACTCACGGAGATCCTCCTGCCTTGCCTCCTGAGTCCTGGGATTAAAGGTGTGTGTCACCACTACCAGGCTCAGTTTTAATAAGATAAAACTCAAGAGTCTCCTGCTTGCTAAACTCTTCTTCTACCACTGATAGTCAATTCTCAAACAATTTAAAAAATATGAACCAAGAAGTGGCCTAAAGGATGGACTAGATTGCTTCATGAATAAAGATTTCAAAGATCAATCTGTAGGTTTTGGGACACACTTCTGGCCTGGTACGATATAATCCCACCATTCCCAGAAAACTACACATTTCAGCCTTATGCATAGGACCAGTGAAAACATTGATGACCACCTATAATGTTTTAATATTTACATAAGATATCAATGTTAATGCCAAAGTTTCAGGCATATCTACAGAATTCTAGATCCTAACCCAGTTTGGCTTTTTTCTAAATCTCAAATAAATAAGCACACAAACAAATAAATAAATCTCTCCCTTTTGCTGACGTAATGAGGATGGAATCCAGGATATGGCACAGCTGGCACTGCACCTCCAGACCTTGTTTCCGCCTTTATCTGCCTCTTTTAAAAATGCCCATAGTAGTAGTTTATGATCCAGAGATGTGGGGATGCAAGCAGACTGAACTTAGATGTCACATTGCAAGTATTCACAGTGGGGAGACGCAGGAGAGCAGCTTCTGCCGCACCCGTTAGATAATTACACCCAGCAAATGAGTGCTCAATTATGAGCTACTGTCTTAAAAGCGAGGCCGAGTGGGAGGGAGGTTAGAACCGGGGAGAACTCGACAGTGACGAGCGCTCCTGGCTCAGTGTCTGCATTTTAAACTTCAGATGGGAACAATGATCCTTGCTGTAACTGCCGCAACAGCTCCGCAGATCTGAGTGCCAGCCAGGAGGCAGGATGCAGACCAGAGACCACCGAGGAGCTCCCCAGAGCAGAGCAGACTGCCCTCGGAGCCAGAGGAGCGGAAGGCACAGGGACACCCGAAATGCCAAGTTCTGTGGGACTGGGGTGAGGGGAAGAAGGATTTTCAGAAGACAAAGATCATCCCCTGAATGAAAGGAAAATCAGAGCCGATTTAGGAAGAACTGACATGGAGGAGAGGAACTGAAGAAGTCTTTGAAGTGCAAATACACAGAATAGTGAGTGAGTGCTGCTGTGGTTCAAGGGGCGAGCACTTGCATACCATGCACAAGGTCCTAGGTTTGATTTCCACAACCACGAAATAAATGGATGAATGAATGAATCAATCAATCAACAGAGTCCATAACTAGGCCATACTCAGGCACAGAGCCCAAGGCCTGCTATACTACTCAGTGAATATAAGTAGTTACTGTCTCTACATGCAATTTTTTAAGAAAGCATATATATATATATATATATATATATATATATATATATATATATATATGCACATATACACACACACATATATAGTTATACACATATAAGTATATGTTATATTAGCTATATATATATATTCACATGGATATTCCTGTACTGTTCTTGGACATTTCTTTTGAGAGTACAACCTGCCACAGAAGATGGAAAGGAGATGGTTCAGTGAGTAAAAGCACTTGTCACCAAATTTAATGACCTAAGTTCAGATCTAATAAGAGAAGGTTACCAAGCAACCAACAGGTAAAGTAGAGTAGTTAGAGCTGGACAAGGGTGACAAAAGGGTGGACCCTGCTCCAAGCAGGAAGACGTGGGACAGAGAAGGATGGCACAAGACTGCATCAAGCCACTTTGGAAGGCAGACAATTTAAAAGTCATTAATGGCCCAGGAGTGTATGGTGTATACCTTTAGTCTTAGCACCCTGGAAGCAGGGGCAGGCAGATCTCAGGGAAGTCAGGGCCAGCCTGGTCTATATAATGAGTTCCAAGCCAGCCAGGAGTACAGAGTGAGACTGTGACTCAAAAACAAGAAACAACCTCACTAACATCTTAGGAGTTCTCCATTTAGCCAGGCGGTGGAGGCGCACACCTGTAATCCCAGCACTCTAGGAGGCAGAGGCGGGCGGCGGATTTCTAAGTTCGAGGCCAGTCTGGTCTACAGAGTGAGTTCCAGGATAGCCAGGGCTATACAGAGAAACCCTGTCTCGAAAAAAACCAAATACAAACAAACAAACAAAAAAAGGCTAAAAAAAAAAGGAATTCTCCATTTAATATTTTTGGACCACAGTTGACCTTGAGTAACTGAAACCAGGGAAAGCAAGATCACAGTCAAGGAAAACATACTGTAGCATATCATTAAGTCTATCTAGTGCCTTCGGTAGGATACAGGGTGACGGGTATATGAAGGCAGAACAGAAGCCAGGAGAGGTCCTGCACACCTGTAACCCCACATTCAGGAGGCTGGCACAGGGCAGCCATGGCTATCGGAAGAGATAGCAAACAAACAAACAAGCAATGATGCATCTGTCCCTTGTCCACTCTCTCTGGACTAAGTCAACTGAGGATTAGCAGAGCAGTGGGGAGCCACACCTCTGACCCCAGGCAGCACAGCCCACAGTGACAACCTTCCCATAGCCACGCTCACTAAGCAGCACCACTCACCTGGAACATAATTGATCCCACAGTCTATGACCACAGCCCCGGGCTTGATCCACTCCCCCTTCACCATCTCAGGCTGTCCTGTGGCAACCACCAGAATGTCTCCTTTATTTACCTACGGAGGGGGAGGGATCCACACTTAAGAAATTAAATAATCAAAACACACACACACACACACACACACACACACACACACACACACACACACCACAGAAAGGAAAATCATGAGCTGTGGTATTACATTTTTAGTTACCAGCAACACTTTAAGGGATATTGGGTAAGGCCTCAAAAGCAAACCACAGAGTTTGCTGGCCCAATCCCACCCCGTACTCAATCCTATACATGCCTAAAGTCCCCATTCCCTAGGTATTCTCCCTAACAGGAAAGGCAATGAGAACCGGTGGGGGCTGGAGGGAGCACAGGTTTGGAGCCGCAGACTTAAGACAACATTCCTGGTGATTGAACCCTCACTTACGGAATGCCAATTGCTACCGCCATATTCCCGGAACAGCTTGAGAATATTAAAGAGGGGGTACCAGGCCTCCATCTTGTTCTCTGCCCACAGGGGCACAGCCACTCAGGAATCCAACGTAAGGATCAAGCATAAGCTGCTGGGGCTAAGAATGCAGCTCAGTGGTAAAACAGCGCCTGCTCTAAGGGGTTCAACCCCAGCCTAACAAGACGATAACCAGGAACAGCTAAAGATGCCCACTGCTCGACCTCTTCTGGAGTACCTGCATCCCCAAGGCCAACAACACGCCTGGGAGAGCTGTACATGGCATAATTGCACTGATGGTCCTGCTAAGCCCTGTCTGTCATGGGCCATGCTGGTGTAGAAATGGTCAGACTGTCAGAAACATCTGGATAATGTTGGCAGGCTTGTGATTTGAGTTTGTTCCTTCCTCTTGGAAAATGAGACATGAGACACAGCACAGTCACTGGGGTTGAGAGAGATAAGGTACCCACACAGGCATGCGGGCTGGACGTCTACACTACTCTGGACCTCCTACCTCCTTGTCCAGATTGGCAGTCTTGGAGTGGCAGGTGGTCACCGTGGCATTGTTCCACAGAAGCAGGTCGTGCATGGGTGCACCAACTATTTTACTTCGACCAACCACCACCGCGTGCCTTCCAGCAATCTGCACCCCTGGAAGAGAAGGCAGCACACATTAGGGATGCAGAAGCAGCTGCCCTCCTTCACACACCACCCAGATGGAAACAGAGCTCATCCTCTGCATCAGCCAGAAGTCTTCCTGAGAATGCTCCTTTGCCAACCTCAGCCTCAGACCCAGCTTCAGACCGGGACTTGTACACTGTCCTTCCTGCAGTAGGCTTTGGAGATCTACTTAGGCCAAGATCTGTTCACTGAGTCATAAGAGAGTGGGAAGAAATCCTACACTCAAAAAAGAAACCTCAACACACGGCTAACAGCCATATGGAAGTAGCTATCAAATTAAACTACACGGGCAAAATAGTCATGAAAACTACGCCGTGTGGAACGGGGTCAGAGCAAAGAGGAAATTAGTTTAGTATCAGTAAGACTTCCCAAATTCAGTGAGTTTATTCATACAGCTTCTCATCCAAAGTTCTGTCTGGCTCAGGGCCTGAACCACGGGGTTATCTCCGGGGGAATGAAAACCGGGAAGGGCAAGAGACGGAAAGCCTCTTGCTGACTCAGCACCAGTACTCCTGGCTCCAAGTCAACATCGCCCTCACCCCAGTCAGTGCTGGAGACCAAACTCAAGGCCTCACTCACACACACAGGCCTGGGCTCTTCCACTCAACTACCCCGAGGCTTGTGTTTCTTTTGAGACACTAGGTTGCCTGCATTGGCCCCGGACATTCTCCCTAGAGCACAGGCAAGCCTTGATGTGCTTTTTAGAACTGGAAGCTGCGTCCCACAGAGGTGACAAGTGCTCTCCCTCACCCCGAGGCCAGCAGCATTGCTGATGCAGCTATGTGACATGCAGTTATGACTGGACTGTCTAGCATGAGAAGAGAGCAGGGAGGGAGAGGCCTGAAATGAGCTGGCCATACAGAAGGGAGCAGAGTGCTCTGAAGTACTCTGCCTGGCCAAGCTAACCCATCATGGCTGACAAACTAGGAACTCTGGCATGAGATGTAAACCATATCTCTCAAAAAATAATCACCTTCATCAGATGATCAGCACTTAAAGAACGCTAACATCGTGCCTATACTAGAATTGAAGTCCTCATAGTTTGAACCAATTGACAAGTCCATTGCTGGGTTGAATGCATGGGTCATCTACAGAACAACTGACTAGCATGCTAGAACCCCTGGCTTTCTTTCTCAGCACTACAAATCAACCAATCAATTGATCAATGACACTTTCTATATACTATTAGGACTCAGCAAAGATTTGAAGCTACCTTAAGGCAACAGTAGCTTGTGAGCTGCTGGGAAGACACAGGTATAATAGCTCATGGGACTCTTTTCTATAACGCTGTAATAAACATTGGCTAAACACACTGAGGAATAGACACTGTAGATCTGAACTGTCACAGCTGGGCCAAGGCTTCTGGCTTGGCCTTTGCTGTCCAACCACAGACAACTTTCATTGCTAACGCTGGCCAAACGTCCCACTTCAAACTTCTGACCTACTTCTTTCTAACAGGACTCATTTCTGAGCAAAAAATAAACTCTGCTAAAAGTATTCATAAGGAAGCTAAAATACAAAGGTACTAGCTATGTACTGAAGTAACGTGGGGTGAAATGTTCATGGGATCCACTCCAGCCATCTGTCTAGTGTTAGAACCAGAGTTGACTTGGGGCTGGTTCCAGCGACAACTCTGCTCACTTTCTGTCAGAATTCTTATTGCCATTTAGGAGTCACACCCCACCCCACTCCACCCCACTCACAAAATAAACTGTTCTGAATGCACGCAACCCTGGGTTCAAATCTTGGTTCGTTATCTCTTGGCAACACTTCCCCCCCCCCTTCTGTTTGCTTCTTTTTGCTTTCGGTGCAGGGGGCTGAATCTTTGGTTTTGAGGCAAGTTCTCTTGAAGCCACAGGAAGGCAAAGCTTCCTAAGAAAGCTTCCTAGATACTTGGCAGTCCAGAGGAAGTGGGTCATAGTGGACCTGATTCACAAAGCTCAAGAAATGCTTAGTTTTCTCCTTTGCACTGAGGAGTGTACATGCTCTAGTTAAGCCTGGTTTACAGCTAAGGAAACAGGCTCAGAGCCAGTGAGCGTGCTTGTAAAAATGCCTGCAAGCCCAGTGTTTGGGCGGCAGAGGCCGGTCTTCACGTTCTCCTGCTGGTTTCCCTCATTCGTACCTGTCTCTTTGATGAGTTCCAAGCATCCTTTGGGTGTGCACGGAATGAAGCAGTCGTTTAGATCACCTCTGGCAAGCTTCCCAGCACTGATGCTCGTCAACCTACAACAGTCGAATAAGGAGGAAGGCGCTTCTGTGCCCTCTAGAAACAGACGTGGTGTGTTTCCAGAACAGAAGCGCGCTCTAAATAAAGCCAATGGGTAGCACTCACCCGTCCACATCCTTCTCGGGTGCAATGGCATTGATGACTGCCTCAGTGTTAATGGAATTCTCTGAGTCTAAAGGCAGCTGCACTATGAATCCATGCACAGAGGCATCCTCATTCAGGGAGATGACACATTTTAACACCTAGAAGTAGTGCCACAGTTGATTTGGACTAATTAATCACAGACGTTGAAGAGGGGGGGGGGGAGTGAGGGCTGTAAAGAAATCTCTTCTGTCTGCAAAGAGTATTTTGGCCCCTAAAGTCCCACCAAAGCAAGCAGACAGGGGGACACCCCACCATGTGCGGCCGCATGCTCACCTCGGACTCTGTGGATGTTCTTGGTAATTTAATGTGAGTGGCTTTGATCCCAATCTGCAGAAATGAACACAAGAAACAGGGAAATGGCATGAGAGCCCAAGGCCTGGGCCCATGGGATGATTTGTATAAGCTCAGCTCAGGGAGTGGCACTATTAGAAGGTGTAGCCTTGATGGAGTAGGCACGTCACTATAGGTGTGGACTTTAAGCCCTCATCCTAGCTGCCTGGAAGTCAGTATTCTGCTATCAGCCTTCAGATGAAGATGTGGAACTCTCAGCTCCTCCTGCACCATGCCTACTGGGATGCTGCCATGTTCCCGCCTGATGATATAGGACTGAACCTCTGAACCTGTAAGCCAGCCCCAATGAAATGTCCTTATAAGAGTTGCCTTAGTCATGGTGCCTGTTCACAGCAGTAAAACCCTAAGACAGCCTGCCTTTCTAAGGGATGGTCGTTTCACCCTGTGTGTGGAGAAGAATCGGCCCGTTTGTCACTATCACATTCAACACCATCCCACAGCCTCTCACCTGGCTCTCAGTGAAGAAACCCACCAACGAGAACACACAGGGGAAACAGCTAGTCACCTGATTCTGCCTTGCCCAAGAGTTAAATTAGGGTCTGTTGGTGGCAGTTAGTTTTGTGGGGAGGGTCGCACAGGGCAAGGGGTTACCAACAGGACCTGGGGTGGCAGTGAGGAAGGAGGCCAGCATCGCTGTTCTTGGCTTTACCTCTTCAGCAGCCTTCAGCTTCATGTTTATGTAAAGATTGGAATCATCTCTGTTGCCAACCTGGAATAATAAATACATGCAAATCAGACAGTCAGGGGAAGGCAGAGTGTACAGAAAAACTTCTGCAATTTTCGTTTGGATAAAACGAAATGTTTGAGCCATGCTGCTCTTGATGAAGAGAACTTTTATGGGAGACAAAGGAGGCTGGGGAAGGGGAAGGCTGGGGTGAAGACAAGCGACTCTACTCTGCACCCCATAACTTCGTTCACAGGATCCAGTCGACAATGCCAAAAGAAAGATCACAGCTGGAAGCAACAGCAGGAACCTATAATCTCAAGCTTCTTGGAAGATGGAGGCAAAGAGTTGCTTAAGCCCACCAGATAACATCCAGCCTGAACAACAAGGACAACAACAGCCTTGTTACAACAACAAAAGGGACACGCAGGTGCCACTGCACAGTGCCTACACTGTACACAAGGCGAGAGTGCTAGAGGCTTCCAGGACTGTGGGATGGGTAATTGGTGAGTAACTGAAACTGAGAAATTGTCATCAGTCAGAAAGACACTAGAGAGGCAGAGGTTCCCAAAGGCTCCGAGCACCCAGGGACAACGGAAAATGCTCACGGTCAACTAGACCATGAAACCAGTGAGACCGGATCCTGAGCTAGCTTATATAAACAGACACCATGGGAAGGGCAAGCCGGCGCACACAGGACAGATGTCAGTGTGGGAGACTTTGTACCCTTTCAACCCTGACCCCATTACACCGTATACATTTTTCACCGCGACCATGCTTGCAATTCTTCATTGCATTAAGCTATCTGTAAGAATTTATTTCACAAATATCTCCCCATGTTCAGGTTAATATCTCTTTGGAGTAAGTTTTGCTTCTCTCCATTCTGTACAAGGCAAAGCATCCTAGCCTCAGGATAGGGCCCAGGGTGACAGAGGGTGGTCTTCATAACAGCATTTCCAGAACTTTCTGCATGCAGTCTGATGTTGTCCTGGGATCTCAGGAATATGGTGTGAATCCCAGCCCTGGATCTCCCATATTCATTTGGTTCTTAGCTTTGCTGACTTATTCAAACTTCAAAGGAACTAGGAGAGTCCTACAGAGGAGTGTGAATATTGGCGATTTAGCTTTGTTTTCGGTCCTGCCTCCCGCATGCTGTGCCTGCAGAACATCCCCAGCTCTAAGCCTCTCACAGAGGAGCCGGTTATACAATCAATGATAGACTAGATGAAAGAATGTTTAAAGAACATTAAATTCTTGACTGGCAGTCAAGTGGGTGGGTGGTAGACTGGTTCCCCAGAACACATCTTAATCCCAATAATTTATCAAGAATGTTACTTAAGCATTTCATCCTGAGTGGTAATCCCTTCCTGCAAAGGGGTGGTGCCTCAAACCATCAGAAAGACCTAACAAGACAAGAATAAGCCCAACGTGTAATCCTAGCACTTAGAAGGCTGAGGCAGGAAGGAGACTGATATGAGTTTGAGATCAACCTGGGTCTCATGTAGCCCAAAATGAGCTAGAATCTTCTATGATCCTCCTGCCTCTGCCTCTCACATGCTGGGATTATAAACCCAGGTTCAGGGCCTTTGCACTTTTTATAACAGTCAGACAGAGTGAATGTTAAAGTTTATTTATTCTTCTCTCTTCCACACAGGGTCTTGAGGTACAGTCCTGGCTGGTCAAGAACTTGCTAGGTAGACCAGGTTGGCCTTGAACTCACAAACATCTGCCTGCCACTGCCTCTACAGCACTTGAATCACAAGCATGCACCATCACACCACTGGGCACACAGTTGTAATCCCTGCATTTTTGAGGTGGGTGCAGATTTCAAGGCCAGTCTTGGCTGCCCAGCAAGTTCCATGTCAGCTTCTGCTCCATGAGACCTTGTCTCAAAAAGCCACCAGCCAACCAAGCAACAACAAAACCCAAAAAACCCACTAGCCATCACCTTCTTCCTCAGGAATATGACAGATAACACGGGTGTCACCGGAGGACTGGGGGCCCAGGCTCGGGAGGGCTCAGCTATCTATCTTAGGGGCAGGATGAGTGGATCCCCATCACCAGGCTGGCCATCTGGCCAAGGACACGAAGATCAAGGGCCTTGATGAGATCTCCTGTTCAGGACTGTATGATCACTGACATTTTCTCGAGAGTATCCCTAAAGGATGTTGTTCTAAAGATGGTGCAGATGGGGGCTGCAATGGTCAAGTTGGTCTTGGTGTTAGGTCCTTCAAGGAGGTAACCTGTGCCATCCGAGGGGCTATCATCTTAGTCACACTTTTCATCGTTGCTCTGCAGAGAGGTTACTGTAGGAACAAAGATTGGCAAGTCCCATTCCCACGCAAGGTGACAGCCATAGTGAACGTGCCTCATCCCTGTCCCCAGAGGCAAAAGCATGATCTCTGTTCCTGCGCCCAAGAAGCTTTGATAGCCAGTATTGATGACTACTACAAACCAGCCGGGGACTACTCTGCCACGCTGGACAACTTCGCCAAGGCCAGCTCTAAAGCCATTCCCAAGGCTTACAGCTACCCCCAACTTCTAGAAAGAGACTGTGTTTAACCAAGTCTCCTCCGGGAATTCACTGACCACCTTGTGTAAACTCACACCAGAGCCTCTATTTAGAGGACCCAGGCTTCTACTATGGCTACCACACATGTTTTTAAAGCAGAAATTGAAGTAAGTCTGAGAAGAAAGGAAAAAGTATAAAAGAAAAGAAGGAAGGGAGGGAGGGAGGGAGGGAGGGAAGGAGGGAAGACAGGAACGAAGGAAGGAAGGAAGGAAGGAAGGAAGGAAGGAAGGAAGGAAGGAAGGAAATCTAACAAGTATACACTTGGTCCAGATCGTGAATGTCCTGCAGTTTGGTTTTCCTGTCTGGACTTACTTTACAGCTGAGCACCACTGCCCTGGCTGCTGCACCACTGCCCTGGTTGCTGCACCGACATCTGCTGCTGCGCCAACATCTTTAAGAGCACACTAATGCAATGAGCTTGAGATCCTGCAGAATGCCGGACGGACCTGGCTAAACAGAACATTCTGGATGTGAATAGACTGTAGCCAGTAAGAGCCAGAATGACCTCTGGCTATCTATACGCAGCCATTTGTTATCAACCTTGTATCCGACTTCCTCATAACCTTTAAATAAACTCTAGAAACAAGCTTGAGACGTCTAGCCTCCATTAACCTTAAACTAAGGACGAAGACAGCGTCCACCTAGATTTGCCTGCTTTGGTGTAACACTTCAAGGTGGCCCTATCTATGTGTTTTGCAAACATGCTGACTGATAACTTTCTTTTTGATGACTATAAAAATTCATGTAACCTTTCCCCTGGTGGAAAGTCTTTCAAATCCTTTGAATTACTGTAGAGGCAGCTTTTATCTTATAGGGATAATTTAACAATTAGCACAATCACAAATATATACAGAACCTTTGAATCACAATAAACACTTATCTACTGTCATCTCATCAGTAAAAAGGGAGTGTAGTTATGATGAGATTCATATTTTAACAAGAGCTTCCTGCTGGAGAGAGAGCTCAGGGGTTAAGAGCACTGACTGCTCTTTTGAAGAATCTGGGTTTGATTTCCAGTACCCGTATGGTGGCTCACAACCATCTGTTCCAGGGGATTCAATGGTCTCTTCTGGCCTATGTGGGTACCAGGTACACAGTGCAGGCAGACATGCAGGCTTATTAATACACTTAAAAAGAATGGAAGTTTTTAGATTAGAAACAGAAAACTAGTGAACAGTCACAGGGTGACCCAGAGTGGGAGGAACAGGGACGTAAAACAGGGAATAGATTTGAGACCGAAGACAGATTCCACAGGACAACAGCCCCACGAGAATGAGAGTTTGTCTTGTGATAGAGACAGGTCTCTCACATGGGAACAGATTGGCCTTGAATTCCTAGTGCTCTGACCTCCACTGACGCAGTGCTGGGGTTACAGGCATGTACCACATAGGCTTTGAAGAGAGATAACCTTAGACCTCTGGCATTGGTATGTAGGAAGACATCAAAACCTCAGGGCAAAAAACACAGGAGGTCTGAGGGAAAACCGGGATGGTAACATTATATTGCCAAAGAACAAAACCAGAGCATCCACACAGAAATTGCAGAGATTACAGTAGATAGTTGCAAAATCAATACTTTTTTTTACAAGTATTGCTAGAAAAAGTTTGGTTAAAAGAAGAACTTAATCTGGATATTCCAGCACTAGGGAAGCAGGAACAGAAGGATCTGAAGTTCAAAGCCATCCTTGACTACTTACGGAATTAAGACCCAGCTGAGATGCTAAGAGCCTTTGAAGGAGGAGAAAGAGGAAGGAAGGAAACAGGAAGAATCCACAACAATCCAAAGAGCTGCTTTGCTTTCATTTCATAAAACAGAGGTGCTTGGTTTTTATTTTAGTCAGAAAAGGCTCAAGAAAGCTCAGCCACCATTTCAAAGTCACTTCCTCTGGAAGGAGGCAGGGAGCGCGGAACAACGAACAGACAGGGCACAACGGATACATCTGGGGAAACTGGCCTGCCGGGCAGTTTGGCTGCTTTTTCTCAAGTCAGATAAACAGCTCACTTTGCAATGCTGAGGATATAAAGCCACGCCTGGTGCATGCTGGGCAACTGTTCTACCACTGAGCTACGCCTCCAGCCAGAGTCACAATTCATGCCTGTGGCGTGCATTTCTTCCCACAAAAACAATTAAGAAAGAGTTAAGAAGTAACCAGTCCCCAAATGTACCAGGCATAGACCCTCCACACAAATCTTTGGTTCTTAGTTATCTGAGGTTAAAAAAGGAAAACACGGAGCACAAGAGGCAGAGCCACAACCTTCTGTATTTCTGCTCTGCCAAGGCCATGTGGAAGAGCGGCAGAGTGGGTCGGGGGAGGCGGAATTTTCTGAGATCTTTGATACATAAGGGACGGAGGTTTAGCAAAGGACTAAATGGCATATGTGCAGACACGCACAGACAGAATGTGGGACAAGGAAGATGGTGATTTTGAAGGAAGTTTCAAAGGAAAGCTATTTCTGCCACCCAAAGCACCCATTTGTACATCTGCACATCTGCACGTCTGCCTAAGCAACTATTTGCTTCTCTAGTGGATGAATCTTTAGATCAGGGAGAAAACTGGACAGAGGGTAACAGAGTCTGGCAATATTCCCTCAATGAAAAAAAGATACTGCACACCCATAACTGTAGCACTTAAGGCTGAGGCACAAGGTAAGCTTGGGATATACAAGGAGTGTCAGGGCGATGGTGGTTCCTGAGGCTGAATTCAGGGGATATATAGCGAGTGTCTACATGGTAATGGTGATGTTAGACTATGGTTGGACAGGCAGTTACTGCTTAGCAGAGAACCTTGCAGAAATGTTTTCTGTATAAAGGGTGTGGTTTTGTGGAAGGCTATGGTATATTGGTAAAGACTTTGATGATACAGTTATGAAGCAGTCATGTGTGTCGAATGCCCCTTTGTGAACCTCTTTATCAAGGTTTATCATAAGGAATATCACTTTAAATTCTGACAGCCTTTACGTAGTATGATGTCACTAGCCTTTTTTTTTAAATTGTGTTGGCTTTTGTACTAATGGTACAAAGTAACAGTGGGCTAGTCTGACAGTGGCATCAAGTCTGATGGTGGCGGCATAGACCAAGGATACCAACCCCACTATTCTCCATGTATCAACCTAGCCATGGTCCCTCAGGAAAAACAGAGGGCAGTTTCACTAAGGAATGCTCTTGGTAAGTGACACCAAGTACTGATGTTATTAAACTTCAACCTGGGAGTCTTTTCAAGATTTTTTTGTAAAGCATGAGGAAGTTCCCATAGCCCTCCTGTTGTCTGTGAAGGAAGTTCGGTGGCTATTAATAGGGAAGCATTTGTGTTATTGTGTCTTGCCAGATGAACCAGATGCACTCTTCCACAGAGAACCAACTTTTCTTGAAAGAGCCGACAGAGATTACTCAGGCTTCAGTATTTTGCAAATATTTTCTAAAAATGAACAACTGCTGTCCTGGTGCTACACACTGGCAATCCCAGGCCTCGGGAGTATAGCATGAGCAGGGTAGCGGCCACAGGTCCAAGGCCATGGACTGCGGCCACCAAATCTGTCTCAAAAACAAACAAAAACACTTAAAAAAAAAAAAAAAACCAAAACTGTTGACTCTTGGCTAGGTCTATGTCAACTTGACCCAAGCTAGAGTCATTTGGGAAGAGGGAGCCTTAATTGAGAAAACGGTCCCAGCAGACTGTTCTGTGGGCAAGCCTGTGGTGCATGTTCCTAATTAGTGATGGGTGTGGGGGGGGGCCCAGCTTATTGTTGATGATGCGACCCTATGGGCAGGTGGTTCCGGGGGGGAGGGGGGTGAAAGAGAGAGAGAGAGAGAGAGAGAGAGAGAGAGAGAGAGAGAGAGAGAGCCTCCTACCACCAGCCTACAGGTCCAGCCAGGTTTTCTTCAACCAGAACAGCACACAGCAGGGTCCAATGTGGAAACAGAAGGGACCTAGCTCTCCTGGTATACACAATAGTGCATAGTTTTCAAGATGGCTCAGTGGGAAAAAACACACTTGCTACCAAGACTGAAGATTGGCCTCCAAGGCCTGCACAGTCGAAGGAGAAATAACTCCTGGCCAGAAATGAATACTGGCCAGTCTTTGTGTCAACTTGACCCAAGCTAGAGTCACCTGAGGATGGAAACTTGGTTGAGAAAAAGCCTCCACAATATCAGGCTGTAGGAAGTCCGGAAGGCATTTCCCCCCTCTAGACGTAGCTTTTACTAAGTTTAACTTGCTTTTTTTTTTTTGTACAGGGTTTTGCTGTATAGACAGGACTGCTCTCATACTCACATAAGCCAGGTGCCGGCGGTCCTCCTGCCTCAGCATCCCAAGGGCTGGGCTTATACATATACACCATAATGCCCATCATTTCTTACTGTGTGCTACCCTGGGAGGGCCCAGCCTTTATTAGTGGAGCCATCCCTGGACTGGCGGTTCTGGGTTCTACAGAAAAGCAGGCTGAGTAAGCCATGAGGAGCAAGCCAGTAGGCAGCACCCATCCACGGCTTCTGCATCAGCTCCTTCTGCATCAGCTCCTTCTGCATCAGCTCCTTCTGCATCAGCTCCTTCTGCATCAGCTCCTGCTGCATCAGCTCCTTCTGCATCAGCTCCTTCTGCATCAGCTCCTTCTGCATCAGCTCCTTCTGCATCAGCTCCTTCTACATCAGCTCCTTCTGCATCAGCTCCTTCTGCATCAGCTCCTTCTGCATCAGCTCCTTCTACATCAGCTCCTTCTGCATCAGCTCCTTCTGCATCAGCTCCTGCTGCATCAGCTCCTGCCTCCGGTTTTTATGCCCCGTGTGCTCCTTCCCTGACTTCTCCTAACAGACCATGATTCAAGATATACAAAGCACACGAGCCCTTCCTTTCATAGTGTTCCGTCACAGCAATGAATGACAAAGACAGCTCCTGAGAGTAACCTTTGACCTCCACAGGAGTGCCACGGCACACATGCACACACACCAAATAAATGAATGTGTAAGTTTTTTTTTTTAAGTTTTCAACAGGTAATGCATGTCTTCTCATCAAATATTACTATCAAACAGTTGTAAAGTGCACACCTATAATCTCAGTACTCTGAGTTCAGTGCCGGCCTGGGGCACAGAGCAGGGCCTGTCTCAGACGTAGCTCTCTCTCCATAACATTTATGTTAACGTATCAACAGTTTCCATTGGCATTTTGAAATAAATTATATTTAATCTGGGTCTTGGCTCGGCAGTTCAGGAGCAGAGCATTGTTCACAGCACCCGCGCTGGGGAGCTCACACCATCACTGCCTCCAGCTCCAGGGAGTCTGGGACTCAATGATCCGCCTGCATTCACGTGTGCACATACCTACACAAGGGCAACCACTTATATAGGTACTTAAAAATAATCTATAAATAATGTCTAATTAAAAATAAAAATATTTTAGGGCAGGGCATGGTGGTATGCAGGAGGTAGATAGAGCTCTCAGAGTTAGAAGCCTGGTCAACATAGGGAATTTCAGGCCAGCCAGTATTGTCAAAAAATTTCTCACCCTGACCTGGGGTTTCTATCACACACACAGCCTTTATATTTGCAATAAGCCTTAAACATCACAAAAGCTGAGTAGATACTACCCTCTATGTTGTTAAAATCTACTTCCTATCAATAACCCTGAGTTATTACTGTTTCAAGCCAGGGCTGCACAGTGAGACCCAGCTTTGAACAAGAGTAAATGTATTGAAAATAAGTAAATAAATAAATGCAAATTTTATTCCCAATACAGTAGCAATTATTAGCTATGACCTGTTTAAATTTTAAGACTACAAAAGGTTCTAAGAAGACCTCGCAGGCAAGGCTAAGAATGCAGCTCGGTGGGGCGAGGGCTCACCCAGAATGCAGAAAGCCCCGACTTCCATCCCCAGCACCACACAAAACCAGGTAAAGTGGCACATGCTTGTAATCCCGGAAGTCAGGAGGCAGAGGCGGAAGATCAGAGTTCAAGTCATCCTTATCCACATAGCCTGTATCAATATATCACTGGCATATATGAGGCCCTACCTTAAACAACACAAAAAGGAAGAAAGTACACACACTGGCATAGAGCAAGATAAGCCAGCACCCGGAAGCTGGGTCCCGGAAGTGACGCTAAGTCCCGGAAGGAGCGGAGAGTGAGAAGCCAGGGTTGTGTCTGAGGTTTCACAAGGAGGGAGGCAGAGGTCTGCAGTGCGGCAGCCTCCACTGCTGTGGAGAGGCTGGGTAAGAACGGAGTTAAAGGGAGTAAGATGCTCTAATACCTGCAGGATCGCCAGGCCAGGGGTGAAGCCAGGTACCTGCTCCTGCATCTGAGTAACCTGGTTCTTCAGCCGCTCCCTTATGTGCCTAGAGGGAAAGAAAAGGCAGAGTTACCACTTACTTCATGGTAAGGATACATGAGGCAGATCACTGGATACAACTCTTGGAAATTAAAATCACCTTCGCCAATGGACATGATCAGGTATGCATCTCACGGCCTTCCCATTGATTTCCCGGGCTTCAGTTTACCTTAGATTGTTCTCTAACTTCTAATGATGACAACTGAACCAGAAGCAAGTGCAGGGACTGATGTTCCAAATACCTCAATTGGGGACGTAGCTCAACAATTAAAGATTTGCCGGGCTGGAGAGATGGCTCAGCGGTGAAGAGCACTGACTTCTCTTCCAGAGGTCCTGAGTTCAATTCCCAGCAACCATGTGGTGGCTCACAACCATCTGTAATGGGATCTGATGCCCTCTTCTAGGGTGTCTGAAGAGAGCAATGGTGTACTCATATACATAAAATGAATAAATTAAAAAAAAAAAAAGAAAGAATTGTCATTGCAGAAGACCCGGCCTAGACACCATCCTGGTCTTAAGGGCCAAGCAGGGTGGCTCAGCTACTCAGGAGGATCAAAAATTCAAGGCCTGCTTGGGCTACAAGTGAGTTCAAGGTCAGCCTGGGCAACTTAAAGCCTGTCTTAAAGTAAAAAATAAAATATGGGTGTATGGGGGAAACTCCCGTAATCCCAGTATTCAACGAGACTGAAGGAAATTACTGGGTTTTTGAGGCCAGCTTGAGCTACATAGAAGTATCAGGCAAGCCATATACAGCAAATAAAAAAATTCACTGTTTTACTCCAAATTTTATTCTAGTTAGTGACCTTATTTTTTTCAAAGCATTACTCAATACAAGAATAAAGTTAAAAAAAAGAACAGGCCACAGGGTTGGAGTTTCTTCTGTTGTTGCTGCTGCTTTTCAACCAGGATTTGACCTGGACCAAGGAGGCAGCTCTGCTGTGAAACATGATCAGCCCGCCGGGCAGCTTCCGCATCCCCGCAGTCCAGCCCTTGCTGCTCCCATCAAGACAATGAGCTGTGGTGGGAGGACGGAGGTGCGGGCAAGCTCTGAGCTCCGAGTTCCCAGGCTTGCCTCTTCTTCCCTCTAGCCTGTCAATCAAAGCACTTGGCGGCTGAGGTCAGACAACAGGCGCACAGAGTGCCCAGCACTCACTGGGCAAGCTGGGCATGGTGCGCAAGCCTGTCATGCCAGGAGCTGGGAGGTAGGGGCATGAGGGTCGGGAGTGGGAGGGTACTGTCAGCTACATGGTGAGTTTGAGTCCAGCCTGAGAACGTGTCTCAGAAACAAAGATGAGATAGGAAGGCATGCAGGAGACCAAAGTTTTCACCTCATCCCAACCTAAGCAAAATCTATAGTGTGTAATTACTAGAAAGACACAAAGACTGGCTCGAGGAGGATGACGAGGAGGAGGAGGAGGAGGAGGAGGAGGAGGAGGAGGAGGAGGAGGAGGAGGGGAGAAGGAGGAGGAGGAGGAGGAGAGACACCAGTAGAACAGGTGGGCACTTCTGAGATTGCCCCCTTGTCTAGTAGGAAGGCAGGAAGCATTCTGTATACCACCCACAAATGAAACACAAGTTCACAACAGGTCAGTGGCCTTGGAAATGGAGCAGGGTGCTACAAGCTGAGGCACTAGAAAGAAACCACCATTACTGCAAAGGCCCGCAGGAAGCGCATAGATGTCACAGATGTTCCAGCTATGTGGACTCTGAGCTTTGGGGATTGTGGAGGTGACAGAAAACCATCAGCTGGGAGCATGCCGAGGCCCAGAGCAGATTCCATGCCAGTGCAAGCAAGTGGGCATTTGAGACCTACAGCTGGGAATCTAGGGAGAAATAAAACCACCCAGCAGGTGGGAAGGCCGCAGGAAGCGGGGTGTGGGGGGGTGTGGGAGGGGGGTGGGGGTGGGGGGCATAGATGGCAAGCAGCGAGGGCCACAGATGGTGAACTGGAAGACACCGGTTGGACTCAGTAGGCTAAGACTATAGAACCCAATTGTTCTGAGTGAGTTCCAGGACAGCCAGGGCTATCAGAGAAACCCTATCTCAAAAAAACCAAATACAAAAAACCAAAAAAAAAGAAAAAAAAAGAAAGAACCTAAGCTTCAAGTATCCTTGAGGGGAAAAGAGGTGTTGGAAATCATTTACACTGACTGTCCTAAAATTTTCCTAACAGGCAGCTCTCTCTTCTGTGAATAAGCATGTTTTCATACACACAGGTATGTGAATGTGCATGGATGTTGGAGGACAACCTTGGGTGTTACTTTAAGACTACTCACTCAGACTGGCTAACGAAGCACAGAAATCTGGGCCTTTCTTTCTTTCTATCTATCTATCTATCTATCTATCTATCTATCTATCATCCCTCCCAACACTTGGGAAGCAGAAGCAGGCAGATACTTAAGAGTTTAAGGCAAGCCTGGTCTACATGAGGTCCCGGCTAGCCAGGGTTACATAGTGAGACACTGTCTCAAAGACAAATAGATAAAATTACTGTGTGTGTAGGCCATAGTATGTATGTGGTCAGAGGACAACCTGAGGGACTCAATTTTCCCCTCCCACGGTGAAGGTCTTGAACTCCAGCTGTCAGGCTCCGCAGCAAGGCCCCCCAGGCCTCTCCACTGCCCCTGGACTAGAGCTTCCATGTAAGGACTTCAGAGCCAAGGGAGGCCAGAAGAAGCAACTAGAAATACTCATGGTCCTCCAAATATAAATACTCACGCCAGATTCATGGCATCCTTCACCAACCACCTACAATCTAGGGTAGACGTTTGTCAGTCTCTATGTAAGAACAATCAGTATTGAAGTGTGCACAGAAACTGAAAAGCCAGAAAAGCCAGCGTAGCGCTCAAGTCTCTGGATCTGATTGACTGGCACCAGTAGAATAACCACAGCCAAGTGATATGATGCAAGACGTGAAAACACAGGCACGGATGCAGTTTTAAGATGATACTGCCATCTAGCGGGTAGAAGTCAGAAGTGCAAGAAACAGATCAGACTGTGGATGGGGTGGACTCAGGAGGCAGAGGCAAGTGTGTCTCTATGAGTTCGAGGCCAGCCTGATCTACACAGCAAGTTCTAAAATAGATAGAACTACATAATGGATAGGCCCTGTCTCAAAACAAACAAACAAACAAACAAACAAACAAACAGTAGTCTATAAGGCTGAAGAGATGGCTCAGTGGTTTAAGGGACATCTGACAACCCCCATAACCTGAGTTTAATTCCTGGGACCTGTGCATAGAAGGCGAGAGCTGACTCCCTACCAGTTGTCTTCTGACCTCCAAGGCTGTGCCAGGACAACCCCAAGCTCCTCCCTTCTGCCCTCCGCCAAAGAAAAATAAGCAATGGCAGACCATCAACCCTCCACACACACAAAATTAAATGGAATAAAACAATTAATTTTTAAAGATCTATTTAATTTTTTATGTGCATGAGTGTTGTTGTGCGTAAATGCAGGAATGTGTGCCATGTGTGTGTCTGGACCTGCAGAGGACAGAAGAGGGTCATATCCTTGGAACTGGAGTTACAGATGGGTAAGTTGTAAGCTACCATGTGCTAGGAACCTAAGCTGGGTCCTCTGGAAGAGCAAGTGGGGTTCTTAACCCAATAAAAACATCTTAATAGGGGCTGGAGAGATGGCTCAGAGGTTAAGAGCGCTGACTGCTCTTCCCAAGGTCCTGAGTTCAAATCCCAGCAACCACATGGTGGCTCACAACCATCCATAAAGATATCTGACACCCTCTTCTGGTGTGTCTGAAGACAGCTACAGCACACTTACATATAATAAACAAATCTTTTTAAAAAATCTTAATAAATTAAAAAAAAAGGTTAAATAGCAAGTTATAAAGCAGCAGTGGTGGCTTATGCCTGCAATCCTAACACTCAGAAGCAGAGGGAGGAGAGCCATTATACTGATGGGTCTGCTATATATTAGGATAGCCTGGGCTACTGAATGAGAGCCGAATCCCAGGCTAGAAAGATAGCCCCGTGGAAGAGCTTGCTGCCAAGACTGACAACCTCAATTCAACCCTGGTGTGGCGGCTTGAATAGGTATGGCCCCAGAGTCATGCGTTTGGATGCTTGCCGCACTATTAGGAGGTGTGGCCTTGCTGGAGGAAGTGTGTCACCATGGGGGCGGGCTTTGGGGTCACCTATGCTCAGGCTCTGCCCAGTGTGGAAATGCAGTCTCCTCCTGGCTGCCTTCAGATCAAGATGTAGAACTCTCTGCTCCTCCAGCACCACGTCTGCCTGCAGGCTGCCACGCTTGTCTCAGACTCACATAGATCCTCCTGCCTCTGCTTCCCGAGTGAGTGCCAGGATCGAAGGTGTGAGCCACTACTACCTGACGAGAATCGCTTTTAAGTTTAAACTTAAAAACAAAATTGAATATAGACACACATGGATGTACATATACATGAGACAGACAAACACACTCAAAAATAAAATCAATCTCAGTGCTAGGTGGCAGTGGCACACACCTTTGATCGCAGCACTCAGGAGGCAGAGGCAGGCGGATCTCTTGTGAGTTCAAGGCCTGCCTGGTCTACAGTGAGTTCCAGGACAGCCAGGACTACACAGAGAAACCTTGTCTCAAGTAATCAAGAAATAAAATGTTTTCCTTTCTAAGAACTGCCTTGGTTATGGTGTCTCTTACTGAGTTTTAGTCTGTTGCTATGCATTGTAATACTTAATCCTATACCCATAGGTCTAGTTGTGTGGTGCAAACCTTGTTCCTTAATTTAAAACTATGGGCTAAATAAAAATATTACAGCCAATTACTGGAGGGAAGAGAGGCAGGCGGGTTTTGAATTACCTGATGGGGGGCAGCAGAAAGAAAGGGAAAGAAGAAAGAACAGGAAGAGGAGGAAGCCACCCGTGAGAGAGGAACCAGGAGAAACAGCAAGTATTTGGGACATACCAGTAGCTGGGGAAGCAGACGGGCCAGGAGCTAGAAAAGTAGATTAGGGATGACCGCCCAGTAATAAAATAACCACAGTCTGGGTCTCATTTATTTGTAAGTTAGACAGGGACAAGTTTAAATTGGTTCAACTACAGTCTCTTTCATTACTACAATAATGAAAACTTAACTAAGACATCTGGAATCCACACAGTGGAAGCACTGTAAAACCCTACTTCCAGACAGACAGACAGACAGACGATCCTGTCTCCTTGCCTGCCACCCTATCAAGGAAGGAGCGGATCACCGTCTACGCAGATCCAACATTAGGCATTCAGACCACAGGGCTGGGACTGTAGCTCACTGGCCAGGCTCCTGCTGGGCACACACAGCCCCAGTTTCAATGCCAGTACTGCAAGAATACAGAACAGAAATCACTAAACTCTATGTCATCTTTCAAAGAGTTAGGCATCCAGATTTTTAAATATAATTACAGACACGAATGTGTTGCAATGTAATCTAATTTTTAAAAATAATTCTGCAAGTCAAACAAAACATTTGGCTTATAAGCCGCTGGGTTTTGTTACAAGACAGAGTTAGGAGACAAGATGGGCTGGCTCTGCATGCAAAGAACCAAGAAGCTGTGACCAGTTCTATGCCAGCAGGGGAAAATTGTGCCAGCGAGTCTGCCAGCATAGGGCGCACACCAGATTTAGTCTCCATATCTATCATTTTCTAACCATATATCTGGCTATCAGAGCTGGTTTATGGTGACATGGAATAGATACAAGTCCCTTGTAAATCTGGACATCGCCACCAGTAAGACACAGAGGTCTAAAATATATGTGCTTGAAGAAGAGAGGGCAGGAGCAGGTTCACAAAAACAAACAAACAAACAAAAGGGGAAGCCAAACAGATCACGCAAAACAGAATAAATCCTTGGAAGAACTGTGCTTTCATCTAAGAACCAAGGTGATTCTGACACTGGCAGACTCTCTCCGGTGTAGGGCTGGGCACCCTTACAGTCACCCTGATGCCTGGGGCAAATTCCACCTCCAAAGTCAGTTCTGCCACTCACTCGAGGGCCACCCAGCTTGCCCCGGGGCCATCCCTGCTGACCCGACCCCAGGCAGGTATTTAACCAGTGAGGTCTAAGGTCCAAAGCACAGACCATTCATTCTTGGTTCAGAGCGTCCTTTCCCATATCACTGACAGGCTCACAGCTCACGTCCAAGCCCACAGGACACTTTGACAAAGAATATGACCCTCCTTCTCATTAGCACTGAGCCCACCCACAGAAAACCCAGCTCTCCCCAGTACCTTCTGTTACTGAACATCTAATTTATCAAGTATAGGCACATGTACCCATCGGTCAGCAAACCTGACAAGGGAAGAGATTTGGGCTTTTATTCAGTTAGAAATTTGGGGCTTTGAAGATGTCCTAGCACAGAAAAAGTACACAAGTAAGAGAATAAATACGCAAAGGACACATAGCTGTCTCCCCAGGCCCTCCACACACACAGAGACACAGACACACGCCAAGTACTAGAATGGCTTATATATATAGTAAGAACTTCCCCTCAAAAAAAGAAAAACGAAAAAGTTAAGGCTTGTGGCAGAGGGCTGTAATTGTTTGAGATTTGCCTGACCCACAGAACAAGTTCAAACCTAGCCTGTGCAATTTAATAAGAACCATCTCAAAAAGTAGGCGAGCCGGATGCAGTGGCACCCACTTTCAGGCCCAACACTCAGGAGGCAGAGGCTGGCAGATCTCTGTGACCTACAGCATGGTCTCCAGGGCTGGATCCAGGACAGTCAGGGCTACACAGAGAAACTACATTTTGAAACCCCCCACTCCCACCCCCAAAAGAGCCTGGAACCTCCCCATCAGGGGAGAACAGAGTCCTCTGGTCTCCTCCATATATGCACTGTGGCACAGTGCATCAGCACCTACTACACACAATGATAAATTTGAAAAGAAAATGAAAACTCTTAGGCTTAGCTGATATCATTCAAAAGTAAAGCCTTACAAGGTCTTAGGTTTGAATCAATCCCAGCACCCACCAAACAAATAAAAAAATTTACAACCATGTAGTAGCACATGACTGTAATCCCAGCATTCCAGAGATGGGAGGCAGCAGGGCCAGGAGTCCACAAAAATATCATACACTACATAGGTAAGTTCAAGGCCAGCTTGGCCATATGAAGATCCTGTCTCAAAAAGAAAGGAGAAAAGAGTTGTTTGTAAGCACGACAGAACTTGGGTCTCTGCAGGAGCAGTAAATGTTCTCAACTGCCGAGCTGTCTCAACTGAACAGGACAGGTAAGAACTGGCCACTCTTCAATGGAACAGTGTAAAAAGTTAGCTTGTTAAATTATGACCTTGCGTGTTCCAGTTCCTACAATTAATTAATTCTAAGACACATTTGTAGTTTGAATTTGGTTTCTTAAAAAACCCAGTTACGTTATGGGACTGCTTTTGTTTTAATCCCAGGGATAGGATATGGGGCTGCTTCAGATTGTCCGCAACGGCTATGATTTGTCTCTGGCAGGAGTGTGATTTTGCCAGCTGAAGATAGGTTACTTTTGGAATTCTGGGGACCCTTGAGAGGGGATGAAAGTGCCAGAACCCCGAGAGGAGGCGGCTGCTGCGGTTGGCTGAGTGGGTGTGAGCAAAGAGACAAGAAGAAATCGGAAGTACCCTCAAGTAGAAGATCAGTGTTGCCCCAAAGAGCAAGTGCCCTTCGTCACCAGGAAGTACACCAACAAGGTCTGTGCCCCTTGCCCCTCTAACCTTTCTCTCCTACCTAATGTTGAGGGGTTGGAAGGGATTGGAGTGGACAGGGTGGTAGGTAAAAGCACCCAAAGTAGCCAAAACCTACAGTTACACACAACAGAAATATGCACATTAGAGTATTCCACCAGAAGACACACAAAAATACTTGAAACGGCCAAGCATGGTGGCACACATCCCCACCCTTGGGGTGCAGAGGCTGCCAGATGTCTGTGAGTTTGAAACCAGCTGGGTTTACTGGGATGGTGTATATATGCTTGACCCAGGGAGTGGCACTATTAGGAGGTGTGGCCTTGTTGGAGTAGGTGTATCACTGTGGGCATGGGCTATAAGACCCGTGTCCTAGCTGCCTGGGAGCCAGTCTTCTCCTAGCAGCCTTCAGATGAAGAACTCTCAGCTCCTCCTGCACCATGCCTGCCTGGACTCTGCCATGTTCCCACCTTGATAATGGGCTGACCCCCAGAACCTGTAAGCGAGCCCCAATTAAGTGTAGTCCTTGTAAGAGTTGTCTTGGTCATGTGAACACACAGCAGTAAAACCCTAAGATAGAAGTTGGTGCCAGGCGTGGGGCATTGCTGTGATAGGACTGATCATGCTTTTGCGAGTGTGGATTTGGGGACTTTGGATTTGGAAGGCAGTGAAATGCTTCAAGTGGGGCTTAAAGGGCCAGCCTAGTAGGAAAGGAAAGACTTTGTTGCTAATGGTGATCTGAACGGTGGAAGCCTGGCTCTAGAGGTCTCAGAAGAGAAGAATGTTAATATGTGGCTGAGAGACTGTTCTTAGGATATTTTTGGTGAGGAATTTGGTTGCTTTTTGGCCTTATAAGAATCTGTCTGGCCAGGCGGTAGTGGCACACGCCTGTAATCCCAGCACCCTGGGAGGCAGAGGCAGGCGGATTTCTTTTTTTTTGTTGTTGTTGTTTTTGTTTTTT